>NW_026652293.1:25689538-25690242 GCF_009828535.3 Hylobates moloch
GGTACCATTCCTTTTGAAACTATTCCAATCAATAGAAAAAGAGGGAATCCTCTCTAACTCATTTTGTGAGGCCAGCATCATCCTGATACCAAAGCCTGGCAGAGACACAACAAAAAAAGAGAATTTTAGACCAATATCCCTGATGAGCATCGATGCAAAAATCCTCAATAAAATACTGGCAAACGGAATCCAGCAGCACATCAAAAAGTTTATTCACCATGATCAACTGGGCTTCATCCCTGGGATGCAAGGCTGGTTCAACATATGCAAATCAATAAATGTAATCCAGCATATAAACAGAACCAAAGACAAAAACCGCATGATTATCTCAATAGATCAAAAAAGGCCTTTGACAAAATTCAACAGCCCTTCATGCTAAAAACTCTCAACAAATTAAGTATTGATGGGATGTATCTCAAAATAATAAGAGCTATTTATGACAAACCCACAGCCAATATCATACTGAATGGGCAAAAACTGGAAGCATTCCCTTTGAAAACTGGCACAAGACAGGGATGCCCTCTCTCATCACTCCTATTCAACATAGTGTTGGAAGTTCTGGCCAGGGCAATCAGGGAGGAGAAAGAAATAAAGGGTATTCAATTAGGAAAAGAGGAAGTCAAATTGTCCCTGTTTGCATATGACATGATTGTATATTTAGAAAACCCCATCATCTCAGCCCAAAATCTTAAGCTGATAAGCAA
>NW_026652293.1:25690342-25690910 GCF_009828535.3 Hylobates moloch
CCCAAGGTAATTTATAGATTCAATGCCATCCCCATCAAGCTACCAATGACTTTCTTCACAGAATTGGAAAAAACTACTTTAAAGTTCATATGGAACCAAAAAAGAGCCCGCATCACCAAGTCAATCCTAAGCCAAAAGAACAAAGCTGGAGGCATCATGCTACCTGACTTCAAACTACACTACAAGGCTACAGTAACCAATATAGCATGGTACTGGTACCAAAACAGTGATATAGACCAGTGGAACAGAACAGAGCCCTCAGAAATCATGCCACTTATCTACAACCATCTGATCTTTGACAAACCTGACAAAAACAAACAATGGGGAAAGGATTCCCTATTTAATCAATGGTGCTGGGAAAACTGGCTAGCCATATGTAGAAAGCTGAAACTGAATCCCTTCCTTACACCTTATACAAAAATTAATTCAAGATGGATTAAAGACTTAAATGTTAGACCTAAAACCATAAAAACCCTAGAAGAAAACCTAGGCAATACCATTCAGGACATAGGCATGGGCAAGGACTTCATGTCTAAAACACCAAAAGCAATGGCAACAAAAGCCAAAA
>NW_026652293.1:25691010-25867484 GCF_009828535.3 Hylobates moloch
ATTACTGGGTATATACCCAAAGGATTATAAATCATGCTGCTAGAAAGGCACATGCACATGTATGTTTAATGTGCCACTATTCACAATAGCAAAGAATTGGAACCAACCCAAATGTCCATCAGTGATAGACTGGATTAAGAAAATGTGGCACATATATACCATGGAATACTATGCAGCCATGAGAAAGGATGAGTTCATGTCCTTTGTAGGGACATGGATGAAGCTATAAACCATCATTCTCAGCAAACTATTGCAAGGACAAAAAACCAAACACCGCATGTTCTCACTCATAGGTGGGAATTGAACAATGAGAACACTTGGACACAGGAAGGGGAACTTCGCACACCAGGGCCTGTCATGGGGTTGGGGGAGGTGGGAGGGATAGCATTAGGGATATACCTAATGTAAATGATGAGTTAATGGGTGCAGCACACCAACATGGCACATGTATACATGTGTAACAAACCTGCATGTTGTGCATATGTACCCTAAAACTTAAAGTATAATAAAAAAAAAGAAAAAGGATTTAAGAAACTTTCCAAACAGTAATATTTAAAGTGCAGTCTTACATGTATGGGTTTTCTTTCAGGTTACACTTCTGAATTAAACAGACAAGGATCCTCTTTAATTGCAACTGTCATCTATGTTAGAAGTTACTTTTATCATAAAGATTTGTTTTTGTTGAATTCTCTGCATAAAAAATGATTACTGATGTGAAGCATACTCTTTAGTATAGCAAAAAACACATTGATTTGTGTGACTAAATGCATGTTTACCAAATATATAGTGCTTTCCCTGGAATTCCAAGGACATATTATAAGGTTCTAGCACAATTTCATGGTCAGGAAGAGTCCCTACCCCTCCCTGCCATCACTTTCTGCTTATTGATGGCTTATTTTGTTAATTAGATTTGATTGTTTGCTTTAAGGTTAGGTTAAGAACATTTTTGTATTGTATTGTACAGCCTTAAATTTCATAACAATACTGTGTCAATCAGAATTCTGCAGAGAGAACCAATAGGATGGATGGGTAGGTGGGTAGATGGATAGATAGATGATAGATAGATAGATAGATGATAGATAGGTAGATAGGTAGATGATAGATAGATAGATGATAGGTAGATAGGTAGATGATAGATAGATAGATAGAGAGATAGATAGATAGATAGATATAGATAGATAGATAGATGATAGATGATAGATGATAGATAGATAGATGATAGATAGATGATAGATAGATAGATAGATAGATAGATAGATAGATAGATAGATAGATGATAGATAGATAGGAGGTTTATTGGGGAAATTGGCTCACATGATTATGGAGGCTGAGAATCCCCACAACTGGGTGTCTGCAAGCTGGAGAACCAGGAAAGCCAGTAGATTGGCTCAATCTGACTCTGAAAGCCTCAGAACCAGGGAAGCTGATGATGAAACTCTCAGTCCAAGGCCAAAGGCCTGACAACCTGGGACTGCTAGTGCAAGTCCCAGAGTCCAAAGGCCAGAGAATCTGGATGGAGTTCTGAGGTCCAAGGGCAGGAGAAGAGCATTCCAGCTATAGAAGAGATAATAAACGAATTTGCTTTTTTCTCTGTCTTTTTGTTTTATCTGGGCTCTCAGCCGATTGGATGTTGCTTATCCACATTGGATGAAGGTGTATCTTCCTTACTCAGTCCACTGATTCAAATGTCAATCTCTTCGAGAAACACCTTCACAGACACACCCAAAAATAATGGTTTTCCAGCTATTTGTATATCCCTTCATCTAGCCAAGTGGACACTTAAAATTAATCATTGCACATGCTTCGTGAATCTGTCAAAGAAATGTGCATTTTGTTTAATATTCTACAGTTATTTTAATACAGAATTCTCTTTCTTAAAATAAAAGTTAATACCTTTTAGAATATTGGTATTCTGAAAACAATTTGGAAAATTCTTGTAAAAGGCTTTGTTACCTGTTGAAATACAAATAAAATAACACATTGAGTTGTATACATATACAGTGTATAAATTCAATATAAACTAAATACATATAAATTTAATTTATCCAATCTTTTCCTGAGAGATTTCAGATAAGGGAGAACTGAAAGGACTTGAGGACACTGGTGTTGGTAGAAGTTCAACCCTGGCCTAGTAGACAGTTTTGTTTGGTCACCGTCTGGGGCACAAAAAAATGGTAAAGACATATTTTAAATCTAGGTACAAAGCATTCCAATCTCAACTGAGACTGTGGATACTTGAAGCACATTTGAACAGATAATTGGCTTAATGAGACCAAAGAATTCAGTGGTTTTCTCTGTGTGGTTTATTAATATTTATATTGGCCATTTTTGTATATATTAACATTTATACAGTATTTATATAATAGATGTATAATAAATTATAAAATGGATAAAATATTTAAGGTAAAATTCAAAGACTTTTAAATTCAAGACTTTTAGAGTGGGTGATAATCCAGCATGATTGGTCTCCTTGTAAGAAAAAGAGATTGGGACACAGAGAGAGAGATGACCATGTAACAACGTGGTGAGAAGGCAGCCACCTACAAGCCAAGAAGAGAGGCCTCAGAAGAAATCAAACCTGCCAACACCTTGATCTTCTTCTTCTAGCCACCAGAATTGTGAGAAAATAACTTTCTGTTAAAGCTACACTGTGTGTGGCATTTAATTATGGCAGCTTTAGCAAACGAATAGAGTGGTTATACAAGATATTTTCTATTCTTCCCTCTAAATCCAATCTCTACTCTTCTCCTGCACTGAAGACCAATGAACCCTGATCAGTAGCTTCTACCACCAATGGCTTCCCCATCCTCTGGCTTCAAGCTGGGTTCAGTGAAAGCGAGGCATCAGTAGAGACTCTGCCTAAAGCCAAGAGAGAGAGACATGAGCATTAATTTCCTGGCTTTTCTGATCTAGGCGCCTTTAGGTATCTGAATCCCCTTAAAAGCCCCAGCTCCTAAACAGCAGCCCTCAACTATAGCTTCAACTACTGGCTACGGGTTTCTGTAACCTCTCTCCACTTGACCCTTCAAGTCTAATTCTGGTAAGATTAATGTCTGTTGTTACCTCTCCTTGAGGTGCTTCTTTGTACCTTGACTGCATCTTTGCACATAACCCCTTTGGCAGTCCTCAGTTACCCCATTTGAACCCGCCAGCTGCTTCTGCCAGGACACTTAGGCAGCAGATCAGTGGATGTAAAGGAAACATTCTGCTCTTAGCAAGACCAAATCAAAAAGTCAACATTACCTGATTGGAATAAATACTTTATGATAGTGCATTGTGTCTTTGTCCTATTCCTTTATATTAAATCTGATAATGCCTTAAATATATGGTACAATCAATGAGTAATTAGTGAGTAGCTATCTTACAATACCTTTTAAAGATGTTCATCTGCGAGAGTTGATGCTTTTAATCTCCTAAATGTAATTGCAGGTTGCTCTAAGGAATTAGAGAGGAAGAATTAATGTTAGTATTTCTTAATTCACATGGTATCAAAATGTTTCCTCACTCAAACTCACCGCATTTATTTCTCTTTATCTTACGGAAAGCTTAAAGGCATTCACAAATCAAGAAACTAGGAAAGGTAAAAAATTTGGCTTAGTATACCTACTGCATATTAAATACCATTCAATAACTCATTTATATTCAAAAAAGTTACTTAAAATTAAAACTGTTAAAGTTATTACATCACCAATGGTATAAAATAATTATTTAATATAACAACAAATTATCAATTTTAATCTTTCGTGATTTCTTCAGATATCAAGATTTTTGAAGTTTTGTGTTTTTCTTATGCAACTTGTCAATATATTGTGCTAAACATTTTTTAAATTTATGATAATTCTACCTCTGCTGCCCACTAGACTTTAAGGGAAAGCATTGCTTTCAGATTTCTCAATATTAGATGAGTTGTTACATTAAAAAAAAGAAATGATGCAGAAGAGGATTATCTGAAAATATTTTGTTTCATTAGTTTTAGTATACTCTTGCAAAAATTTTCATGAGAAACTTGCATTTATTTAATTATAACATTGTATAATATACTCAAACTTTGTTTATTAATTAACTATTAATGGAAGAAGAAAGAGAAGGGAATATATATGTAAAATGATTAGGTAACATTATTTTAAAAGATTTAAATAAAATAAGTAACACTGTAAATTAACATGATCAATTAAAGTTTATGTCACATATGTTTATTTTAACATTGAGCTATCCAATTAAAATTAAACTACAACCATTAACTGCTCTTTTATGGTATAAACACCCACATCCATTAAATATCCACATATTTTATTGGGAAGCAGAAGAGTGAAACTGTTAAATGTCAGGCTCTGCAGAGAATCAGCATCAGGTTCAAATCCAAGTTCTGACACTTACAGGCTACATGAACTTTGGCAACCCCTTCGAGTGTCATGTTTCTCATCAGTAAAAAGAAGAGAATAGTACCAGCCAGGTAGATTTGTTTAAGGATTAAATTTAATGACATAATACCTGTGCTAGACACTACATTCAGGATATTTTACTTAAAACTAGAGACACCATTATTCTCAGTACTCCAGCCAGGAGTTTCACTGAACTTCCTGTACAGCTAGTAGCCATTCCCTGAAAGCCAAAAACAGTGTTTAATGTGTACTATGTATTATTTTTGCTGTTTCATTTTCCTAATCAGCATGTTAATATGCATTTAATTTATAAAATTCAGACACTACACACATTCTATATGTGTGTGTGTGTGTGTATACATACTCTGTTCTTCACAATTCCACCCTTTCATTATCCTCAAAAGAAATCTATCAAAGGTACAAGCATATTGTTCTCTTTATTTTTTCTATACATCTACTGGCCTATATTTTGTTATTTTTCACACTAACAAGATCATACTGTGCATTCAGTTTTAAGCTGACTCTTAACTGCAACTCCCCAGGCTGAATTCCACTCAGTTTGACATCCGTTTAAGCATATTTTCACATCTGAGAATTAGGTTTTATTTTAGAAACACTGAAAAATAATGCAAAACATTACTGGCATTTTCTTAAGAAATGGAGGTGTCTGCAAAGCACCACTCCTCATTTCCAGTGCTACCTCTTCTTCCTTCCTTTCTCTCCCTCCTACAGTTTCCGCAGGCCCCAGGGTTTAGCTAACCCCAAAACATTCACAAGTCTCCCTGTTACCTAAAACTCTGTTATTTCCTTGGAGAAATTTAGCTTTCTTTTGGCTAATGTCAAACAAAGGATTTCCTCTAGATTCTCCTCAAAATGTCTACAAAGAGTTAAATGAGGGTAGGAGAACTGTATGTTTGGGGGGTGGTTCATTGTATTACTTTCCAAGACACTTTTTGACTTAAGAGGATTTCTTGGGTATTGTATTAACCAAATCTCAGCAAGAAAAAGATGGCATACTCAGAAGGTCTAACTGAGGCACCGGGGTCTTTCTTCTCCTGCTTTGGCTCACTGCCTGGCTCTGCAATCCACCAGTGAGCAAGCCTTTTCAGCTGTGCTGCTTCGTGCCACATTTGCTGAATTCCACCAAGTCTCTGTTACAAGTTTAACTGACCTACGTAGGAAGCTTTGATTATAGGCATTCAGGGGCAGGCATATAGGATTAGACCCTCATTAAAGGGGCTCAGGGACATGTGTCTCATCCAAGACCTACTGTGTGTCTTACACTAAATCATGTGTCTTGATTTCAGCATAAGCTGTGACTGACATTAGGCTCTGCTGAAAGACCTTTTCTTTGTGACCAGTTGATCTCACCTGTGTCACCAGACATTGGATCTTGTTTTATAGAGTGCTCTGTCCAATATAAGACCCACTAGAGAGCTTGTGTGAAGGACAAAGAGTTACAATTTGAAGAGCATTCATTATTTGAAGATTTGAGTTACTGAGCCCCACAAAATTCCTGCTGCTGCCTATGCCACTGTCTCCAGAAAACATCCTGATCCTCAGCATGGAGGAAACACCAATGGAACCTCTTTAGCACAACCAAGGAGTTAAATGTTGCCATGGGGAGTCCCTTAATCCTGATGATACTGATTTGAGGCTCTCTGAAGGAAGAAATTTAAAAATAATATCAGGGCAAAAGGAACCCCTCAAAGTATACCTAATAACCCAAAATAGAAAACAAGAAAGCAAGCAAGCAGGAAAAGGAGAATGAAAAAGCAAGAAAAAAGAAAGAGAAAGGAGTGGAAGGATAAAAAAATAGAAACCTGCATATAGGGAAAGGAGTAAATAAAAAAATAAAAGAGACGTCTACATTCTCACTGAATTAGAAATCCAAAATTTACTGAACAAATGTAAACAACAAAGGACAAAAGGATGACGATTGGCTGACGATTGGCTTGTAAACATCTACAAAACAGATTCTGAATTAACTTTAACATCTACTCAAATGCACCTGCTGACAGACCTTTATGACCATAATCATTACTGAAGTACAAATTACAGTCATACCTGAGATTCCACTAAAGTTAAAAAAAAAACCATCTATCATTTTAGAAGAGTAATTGAATATAAAGTAGAAGGCAAAAATATGTTACCTTAACAACTGGAACTATTTTCTTGCCTAAATTTTCATGATCATAGCACCCATAGCCCTAAAATATTGCACAGTGGATACAGAGAGTATGATTCATAAGTAGTAAATTAAAATTAAAGAAAGTCTTTGACACTAACAAATTGACTTGATACAATCAGACCCATAAACCTACTTCCTTGTTCCAGTTAAAATAGTTAATACAATTCAATGTAAATTAAAACAAAGTTTTTAAGAATTAAAATTCATCATACATGAAGTATTTAGAAAATAGGTGCTTATCTGCACTGTTTCTCCACTTAACGCCACTCTGTCCTTTTTTTTTTAGATGGACTTTCCTCTCGTTGCCCAGGCTGGAGTGCAATGGCACAATCTTGGCTCACTAAAACCTCTGCCTTCCAGGTTCAAGCGATTCTCCTGTCTCAGCCTCCCAAGTAGCTGGGATTACAGGCGCATGCCACCACATCTAGCTAATTTTTGTATTTTTAGTAGAGATGGGGTTTCATCATATTAGTCAGGCTGGTCTCGAACTCCTGACCTCAGGTGATCCACATGCCTCGGCCTTCCAAAGTGCTGGGATTACAGGCATGAGCCACCCGGCCCAGCCTGTCCTGCTCTTTAAATTGAAAAGAATGAACAGTGGTCTCATTGTGGATTACTGCAATTTTAATTCTGTGGTCCCACCCATGAAAGTCCCCATACTCGATAATATTGAAATTTAAAATTACTAACTCCATCCAACCAGCAACTGGTGAATAATTTTTGCTATTATAGATTTGGCTAATTTGTTCTGTTTAATGACCATTTTAACAGCTTTTCAGATGCAGCTTGCCTTCACCTCTGAAGGGACATTCACCTGGCTAATCATAGGATACTTCAACAGTCTTGGCATCTCACATAGTCTTTGTAGGTGAAGACCTTAACTGCACGTGACTTTCTTTAGAAGCATAGGGATGAAATTACGTTAACAACATCATCTTCTGAGGACATCCATTTGACATACTCATTCAGGATATACAAATGCTCACAAACAGTGGGTGGGCCATTTTCCAGAATACACAAGTAGTGCAAAAGCCTGACACTTTAGCTAAATTTGTGAAAATTACTTGTTAAAATAAAGGACCACTCCATCTATGACACTCAAGAAATAGCTATTAATCAACTCAGCTCTAGAGCATTAAAACACACTCGACATCTATTAGGCCTTTTGGGGTTCTAGAAGCAACATATTCCTTATTTATGTATTTCAGGTAAGTCAGTTTGTGCTGGTGCTTGCAAATCAGCCCACATTGAATAGGAACACCTCCAAAAAAGAATATATGATATTTCCAAATTGCAGTACGACAGGCAATCCCATTAGTGTCCCCAGAGATACCTTTACTTCGGGGATTTTAGCCACTTCTTCTCATTCCTCCTGGAGACTCTGTACCACTCATGATGGTCATAAATTTCCTCTGGACTTCTGAGGCATGAAACTGTTCTCCTTTGCCCTGAATTAGACACTCTTAGGACATAAATTTCTGGAAAAATATTGGGCTTTCCTGAAAATACAGGCTTTCACAGACCCTGGGCATTGGCTGACCCTCTGTATCTATCTACTTGTTAGCCTTGGGTCATGGAACCAGTGTCTCCACAAGCTCAGCATGATGGAACAAAACCTGGGTTCTCCAGAATACAACACACGTAGTAAGTGGTGCCTCCCCTGTGCTTAGCACCCTGTCATATGCTGTGGTGCAAAAGAAGACTGTCGATTTTCTTAATCCTCTGACAATGTGAGGAGTCCTTTGGGTTAAACTTAGATAACAGTGATTTACTCTATTTTCTGTTGCTATAACAGAATTCCACAGACTGGGCAATTTATAAAAATAGAGTTTTATTTATTTCACAGTTCAGGAAGCTGGGGGGGTCTAATCCCAGAACTGTGGAAGGCCAAAGCAGGAGGATCACAAGGTCAGGAGTTCGAGACCAGCCTGACCAACATGGTGAAACCCGGTCTCTACTAAAAATACAAAAATTAGCTGGGCGTGGTGACATGTACCTATAATCCCGGCTACTCAAGAGGCTAAGGGAGGAGAAACGCTTGAACCTGGGAGGTGGAGGTTGCAGTGAGCCGAGATCATGCCACTGCACTCCAGCCTGGGTGACAGAGTGAGACTCAGTCTCAAAAAAAAAAAAAAAAAGCATGACACTGGTATCTGGTGAGGGCCTTTCTGCTGCAACAGGACATGGTAGGAGGCATCTCATAGCAGGAGGGCAAAAGCATGCCAGCTCAGGTATCTCTTCCTCTTATAAAGCCACCATTCTCATCATGGGGGCCTGACCTTGATGACCTTAGCTAATCCTAATTACCTCCTAAAGACCCCACCTCCAAATACCATCAACATGAATTTGGAGATTACCTGCATGATACACAAAATTTGGGAAACATATTCAAACCACAGCATTTCACTTCTTAACTTGTGCCAGCACCCTCTCAAAGTCCAAAGTTCAGAGTCTTATCTACATCGGATATGGGTGAGATTCAAGGCATGATTCTTCTCATGGCAAATTTACTCCAGCTGTGAACCTGTAAACTGAAAACAAGTCATCCACTCCCAGAATGCAATGATGAGACAGACATAGGATAGACATTTCCATTCCAAAATGGAGAAATAGACAAGAAAGTAGTAACAGGCCCCAAGTAAGCCCAAAACGCAACAGGAAAAACAACATTAAGTCTAAAAGCTCCAGAATAATCTTCCTTGTTCTACAACACAGCCTTCAAATAGCCTAATCCTTTGGATTCTTCCAGCCTTTACCCATTATCCAGTTCCAAAGTTGCTTCCATATTTTCAGGTATTTATTATGGCAACAGCCTCGTTTCTTGGTACCAATGTTCTTAGTCATTTTTTCTGTTGCTATAATAGCATACCTGAGATAGGATATTTTGTAAAGAAAATACATTTATTTCTCACAGTTCTAGAGGCTGAGAAGTCCAAGGTTGAGAGGCCATATCTGGTGAGACATTCTTGCTGTGTCATAACATGGTGGAAGACATCACATGGCAAGAAAAAGGAAACAGGTAAGAGTCCTCTTTCTCTTCTTATAAGACCTCAGTCTTATTGGATTAGGTCCCCACCCCTATGACCTCATTTAACCTTAATTACCTCATATAAACCTATCTTTAGATATAATCCCATTGGGGATTATATTTCCAATGCAAGAACTTTAAGGGGACACATTCAAACCATATTGAGGGGCAATGAGAGTTCATACACTGTATTGATGGCATCCCCACTATGCTTACTGGATGGCTGCTCCTGTTTATTCTCCAGTAAAGGACAGACATGGAGATGAGTACAATGAAACAAATACTAGGCTGTCATCACAGCACTGATGTCCTGGACAACAAGCAGCCCCATCTGCACATTTTTACTTACTTTTGGGCCATTGCCAATGATCTCACTGCCTAGTCTGGCTAATGGCAGCAGTAACAATTCTTTGTCCAATTTGGGGTAAAAAAAAAACTCTAATAATTTTTTGCATCATAGATACTCAAATATAAATGAATGTTACATAAATCTATATACATATTAAATTTATTATCCAGACCTTATCATGACACTGCTCATCCTCCTTGGAGTTTCAGGCATTTCTGGTAGCAACTGAGGCCCTCATTTCACTTTCCAGAATACACAGTGCTGGGCTCTTGAGTGAAGCACTGAACAGAACTTTCACCTTTCTTACTGGCCTCAATCTACAGGCCATATAAGATTGCTTACTTATAAAGTTAATACTCAGCTAAACAAAACATGGTACATTTTAGTTATCAATCAAAAATCATGGGTGAATGATAATAATCTGATTCCAACTTTTGATGTCAGACTGTTGCTATCATTTAAGTCTCATCATTGCCTCTTCCTTTCTACTGCTGAACATGTTGGCAAGTTAGTGAAAAATCCTAGGTGCTCCTTCTTTAAACATCTGTGGAAATTTATCATTGTGCAAGCCCCCACCTGAGTGAGAACTCTCACTGCATCCCCATTACCTAAGTACCACTGCTAAACCAAGCCAGTCTCTCTTCTCTGCTCTCTCAAGCCATACTTAGACCAGTTTTGAGGTCTGTCCTGCTCTCCCCAGAAAGCCTCATTATTCATATAATAAACGTTTTTACACCCTCCTGATGCATGTGTAGTACCATCAGTATTGACATCCAAACCAAATTTGGGGTAGGGATATATCCTGCTTTTTTGGAGAGACTGCAACAATCTTCTTGTTTCATTTTAATGAAGACAGTATGATATAGTAAAACAACACACACTTTAAAGTTAGACAAACATGGGTTTTTATTACTGACTCTACTACTTCTTAGCTAGGTAACTTTTGAGCAAGCTGCTTAATATGTTTCAGGCTGTTTATGAGACATAAACATTTCCAAGATCAGAGAATGTAGAGCTGATTTCAGATGCACACTCATGTAAATAAGTGAGGACCAAAACAACATTTTCCCACTATTTTTTTTTCATTCATTCTGGAACCTGCATGCAAACATGTTCAATTCCCAATACCAGGTTAAGAAAGAGATTCCATAGACCTAATAATCTTATTCCACGTGGCTTTCCACCTTGAAAGAACTTTTCTCACTTTGGCCCTTATACTATTTTCTTCATTCTCCTTCCTTATTGTCATGGCTAATTAATAGCTTCCATACTTTCTTTTCAGTCCCCAAACCCAATATATACCTTTCTTAACTTTTCTAACACTGGTTTTTAAAGAGTGTTCAATTCTGTTGACCTATGTAGGTGGGCTATAGAGCAACTTACAGAGGCTGAGTATAATTTGCACAAGTTAGCAAAGAAATCACTCTCTAGTGGTGGGAGAAAGAAGCTTTCTATTGATATGATATGGAGAAATCTCAAATCATGTAAACATCTCTTCGGTAACATTCAAGAGGGAAGACAAACTTATTGGTTAAGAGGTAAGACTGTATTTCAACCTCCGTACCTCTATTTATTAGCTAAGACTTAGGGTCATTTATTTAATTCTTTTAAGTCTGGGTTTCCTCATCTATAAAATAGAGAATATATTGCAACAACTTAGGACTGATTTGATGATTAAATGAAATAAAGTACTGAAAGTATTCATCACAATCTTATATAAGAAGAAAAAATAAATATAATTTTTCATTACTACTCAGTGAATGAATAAAAACACCCTTTGAAGAGAAATTCCCTGTGTCCTCCTCTAGGTTTCCTGCTAGGATACTGTATCTGAATAATAAAATGACAGATTCTTCCATAGACACACATAGATTGCATCAGAAATACAGAATGAAAGTTATTTTCCTTCTCTTATTAGGTGAAGTACAGCCTTTCTATGCATAAGCAGTGTGTAGGAAAGATGTTATGCAATAGGAAAATAAAGTACCTTGGAATATCCAAAATAGTAGTATTTAAGAATCATTAGTATGACCATAACATGTAGTATGAGGATGGTAGCTTTAAAAACATGCCAACAAATGCATTGATATGCCTCCCTTTAGGAGACAAAGAAGGATTTCCCTCTCTTTGGGTATGGAGTGGATTTAGTGATTTGGTTCTACTGAATAGAATATAGCAGAAGTGATGGTATGTTACTACTGAAATTCGTTTATACAAACATTGTTGCTTCAGTCTTGGGTTCACTCACTCAGATCACTTGCTCTGGGGACATAAACTGCCAGGTCACGTCAGGCAGCCTTTCAAGAGGCCCATGTGTGAAGAACTGAAGTGTCTTCCAAGTAGCCAGCAAGGAACTGAAACCTGAAAACCACCATTTGCGTGAGGTTGGAAGGGAGTCCTTCAATAGTGACTGACAGGTTTACTACAACTTCATGACAGACCATGAACTATAGCCATCTAAATTAGCTGCTTCCTGATTCCTGGTCCACAGAAACTATGAAATAATAAATCCTTAAATCTGTGTTGTTTTAATCTCCTAAGATGGTTTTTTGCATAGCATTAGATAACTAAAATAGATGGCCTTGAGGTTGCTGTATTAAGTGTAATAAAGCAAGGAATTAGAACAAATAAAGTTAGTAAGAATGGATAGAGAGTACCTTTAATGAGAGGTTAGAAACAATCAGCATGCATTATAGTCATTATCAGAAAAGGTTATTAGTAAAAAAATTAATTTTAGCATCTAATTAGATGAAGTAGAGGTATGAATGCTAAAGTTTTCAGCCTAGAAAAAAAGGCAATGATATAAATTGCTGACTCAATTTGAATTTGAAGAATCACAGCAGTTCTCACATCCGCACTGTGCCAAATATGTGGCTCTAATGATATGGGAAACCACCTGCAATAACACAGCACAGAGCAAATTACAACCATAAATTTGTGAACAAATATACCTTATACGATAATAAAGTTTTTGTATGGACTTATAGATAAGGGACATTTTCAAGGATTTGCTAATAAAATCCTTTGTATATTTTTAATGACAAAAATTCTAGATATTACCTTACAAAGGTTTTGCCATGTGTGTGAGTTACAGACAATTTGAAGTTTAGTGGCTATAGTGTAAAGATTTAGGTTTTGTCAGAACATGTATGGTAACTTGACACCATAAAACCATAAAATGAATCATAAAACTTTTAAAGGAGTAACTTCTAATGAGGAAAGAAACAATCAGTTCATAAATTTTATGGTTTTGCAATTAAGTTTTGGTTGATGGAGCAGGCTAAAGTTTAAAACTGAGGGCTCATGACATCTGAAAAAATGAGAAATTGCAACTAGTGTTGGTTAAAGGATCAACTTTAACATATACAAACATAAAATGTACACATTCCAAAATAGAGTCACCATATTTTCCTATACTGGATAAACCATAACCTATGAAACTTAATGTTTGTTGCTGGAGAGAGGCTATTGTAAAATTTTCCCATGTACCTATAGTTTCATTTTCTAAATAGAGTTTTCAAGAACCCGTACACTGGAGACTCTCCGGCTTTTAGGGGTCATAAGCCTTGTGCACAAAGAATTGAAGATTTTCTTAAGGTAACCCTGCATTCCATGACAAATACTAAATGCACCAAAGAAAATATCCATTTATTTACACAGAGTTGTTTATTTTTTCTGCTTTATTGAGGTATAATTGGCAATTAAAAATTGTATATAAAGTATGCAACTTGATTTGATATATACCTACATTGTAAAATAGTCACCACAATCAAGCTAATTAACATATCAACACCTCACATGACTACCAGTTACCATCTCCTTTCTTTTGTAGCGAGAACACATAAGCAAATTTGCAATTTCTTGGCAAATTTGCCATATACAACAGAGTATTATTAACCATAGTCACAGTGTTGTACATTCGATCTCAAAATTTGTTCATCTTGAATACTGAAACTTTGTGCCCCTTGACCAGCATCTTCCCATATTCCCCTCTGCCTAACTCCTGGTGACCACCATTCTCTGACTCTGTGAGTCTGACTATTTAAATTCCACATGTAAGTGAGATCATCCAGTATTTGTCTTTCTGCATCTAGTTTATGCCACTTCATATCATGTCCTCCAAACTCATCCAGGTTGTTCTAAATGGCAGGATTTCCCTTTTCTAAAATGCTGAGTAATATTTAAGCATGTAAGTGTGTGTGTGTGTGTCTGTGTGTGTGTGTGTGTATGCAGTATTAGTCAGGGTTGCTAGAAGGACAGAACTAATAGGATATATGTATATATCAGAGGGAGTTTACTGAGTAGAATTGACTCACACAATCACAGGGTAAAGTCTCATGATAGGCCATCTGCAAGTTGAAGAGCCAGGAAGCCAGTGGTGGACTAGTCCAAGTCCCCAAACCTCAAAAGTAGGGAAGCCCACAGTTCAGCTTTCAGTCTGTGCACAAAGGCCTGAGAGCCTCCGGCAAACCACTGGTGAAAGTCCAAGAGTCCAAAAGCTGAAGAACTTGGAGTCTGATGTTCAAAGGCAAGAAGCATCCAGCACGGGAGAAAGATAGAGGCAGGAAGACTCAGCAAGTCTGCTCTTCCGTCTTCTCCTGTCTGCTTTATTCAAGTTGCACTGGCAGCTGATTAGATGGTGCTCACCCAGATTGAGGGTGGGTCTGCCTCTCCCAGTTCACTGACTCAAATGTTAATCTCCTTTGCCAACACCCTCACAGACACACCCAGGAACAATAATTTGCATCCTTCAATCCAATCAAATGTACACTCAATATTAACCATCATATTATATATACACACACATATATATGTAATTATATATATATAATTTTCTTTATACTTTCATCCATTAACAGATATGCAGGTTATTTCCATATATTAGCTGTTGCAAGCAATGCTAATGCTTGCAATAGTTAACACAGGAGTGCATACATATCTTCAAGATAATTATTCCGTTCCCACTGTATATATACCCAGAAGTGGTATTGCTAGACCAAAATAATTTTATTTTTAATCTTTTGAGGCATCTCTATACTATTTTTGTGAAGGCTGTAACAATTGACATTTCTACCAATAGTGTATAAGGATTCCATTTTCACTAAATCTTCAGCATAACTTATCTTTTATCATTTTTGATAATAGCCATTCTAACAAGTGTGAGGTTTTGTGCATGGGAACCCTTATACACTGTTGGTAGGAATGTAAATTGTTTTAGCCTTTACAAAAAACAGAATGAAGACTCCTCAAAAAATTAAAAATAAAACTATTGTGGTTTTAATTTGCATTTTCCTGATAGTGAAGCTAAGAACCTTATCATATATCTATTGGCCATTTTTTTATTTCTTCTTTTGAGAAATGTTTATACTTTTTTTGTTTTTTTGGAAACAGGGTCTCACTCTATCACCCAGACTGGAGCATGGCTTACTGCACCCTTGATCTCCCAAGCACAAGTGATCCTCCTACCTCAGCCTCCCCAGTAGCTGGGACTACAGACATGCACCACCACACCAAGCTAATTTTTAAAATTTTATGTAGAGATGGAATTTTGCCATATTGCCCAGGCTGGTCTTGAAATTCTTGATTCAAGCGATCCACCGGCCTTGGGCTCCCAAAGTGCTGGGGTTACAGGAGTGAGCCACCCCAACCAGCCTCTTCTGCCTGTTTTTTAAAAACATTATTTATTTAGCAATTGATTTGCATGAGACCCTTATATATTTTGGATATTAACTCCCTATCAGATATATGGTTTGCAAATATTTTCTACCATTCTTCAGGTTGTATTTCTACTGTGTTGATTGCTTCTGTTGCTGTGAAGAAGCTCTTTAGTTTACCATAGTCTCATCTATTTTTGCTTTAATTGCCTATGCTCTTGGTATCATATCTGAAAATCATTGCCCAGACCAAGTAAAAAATGTTTTAGCTATGTTTTCTTCTAATAGTTTTATGATTTCAGGTCTTATGTTTGTTTGTGATCCATTTTGAGATGACTTTTGTATATGGTGTGAGTTAAAGTTTCAATTTCACTCTTCGGCCTGTGGATATCCAGTTTTAGCAACACCATTAAAGAGACTATTGTGTCCCTATTATGTGCTCTTGGCATCCTTGCCAAAGGTCAGTTGATTGTAGACGTATGAATTTATTTCTGAGCTCTCTATTCTTTTCCATTGGTCTACATTTCTCTTTTTATGTCAGTACTATACTTTCTTAATTATTGTAGCTTTGTTATATATTTTGAAATCAGGAAATGCAATTCCCCCAACTTTGTTCTTCTTTCTCAGAAATGCTTTGGCTATTTGGGAATTTTGGAGGTTCCATATGAATTTGGGGGTTATTTTTTCTATTTCTGGGAAAATGCCATTGAGGTTTTGATAGAAATTGCATTGAGTCTGTAGATCGCATTAGGTAGTATGGACATTTTAAGAATATTAATCCTTCAAATCTATGAACACAGGATACAGAATATCTTTCTATTTATCCATGTTTTCTTTAATTTTCTTCATCAGTGTTTTACAATTTTCAGTGTACAAGTCTTCCACCTTCTTAATTATTTCTAAGTATTTTATTCATTTTGTTGTTATTGTAAATGGGATAGTTTTTATTAATTTTCTGTAAAAATAGTTCATTGTGACAGAAATGACTAACTTTTATATGTTAATTTTGTATCCTGAAAACTTATGGATTCATTTATTAGTTCTAAGAGTTTTTTTTCATTGAGTCTTTAGGTTTTTCTGTGTACTTCATTATATTATCTGCAAACAAGATAATTGTACTTCTTTTCTAATTTTGATATCTTTTTTTCTTGTCTAATTGCTCTGGCTGGAATTTTCAGTACTATGCTGAAAAGAAGTAGACAGAGTAGGCATCCTTGCCTAGCACTGAATCTTAGAGGCAAAGCTTTTAGGTTTTCCCCATTAATTAGCCGTAGCCTTTTCATATTGAACAATCAAAGACCTCCCAACAAAGAAAAGCCCAGGACAAGATGGTTTCACAGATGAATTCTACTAAACATTCAAAGAAGAATTAATACTATCTCTTCATATACTCTTCCAAAAATTAAGAGAGAAGAGAATGTTTTCAAACTCATTTTATGTGGTTAGCAGTACCTTGATACCAAAACCAGAAAAAGACATCACACAGAAACAAAAACAAAAGCAATATCTGATAGAGAACTTGTATAAAGTACTGGAAAGGCTTACCTAAGACTTCAAAAATTATAAAACATACTACTATGATATTTATTTTTGAACTTATATTTCCCATAAATAAATATAATTAAATTTCTCCAATGACAAACATAGTTTTACTTGCCTTTTTGGACAGCCAGGTATACCTTTGGTGGGTGGAAATTCTAAATCACATGTTAAGGGAAGAAAAATGTCAAAGTATATAAAAAATTGTGGCAGCTACTGAACAACAATAAATCAGTTTGAATCCTTGAAGTATGTGGCAAAAAATAAAGAATCTCTGGAAAGTTGATGGATTTAGCTTTCTCTTCTTCAGAGCAGATAAAAACCTATGTTGTCTTAAACACGATCTTAAGATACTGTGAAATGCAATGTTATCATCTGTAAAATAAAGATATTAAGAATATTCACCTCAAAAAAGTATTTAGAATATTAAGAGTGATGGTATATTTTAAGCACACATCATAGAATCTAGCAGTCAGCATAGTACTGGCATAACTCGTATATGTAATGTTATCTATTTTATTATTATCACCATTATTAGTAGTATAATTTGTTAAGCAGAAGACTTTAGACAAATTACATTTAGGAGCTCATTTGAGCAAAGAATAATTCATGAACTGGGCAACATTCAGAATCAGGAGCAGTTCAGAGAGTTCCAGGCAGCAGTGTGAGCACTGAGCTTGTATAGGGAAGACACAGAAGCAAAGTAAAGAAGTCACCTGATTGGACTTTATTAATTTTACTTATATTATGTAGTAGTTGCAGTAGCAATAACAGTAGTTGGAGTATTAGTAGTGGAGGTGAGTTCATATTTTATATGTGCAAAACATGGTGTTAGCCTCTTTTGGACACGGTGTAATGAGGCATTTTTCTTATTTGGGCATGGTATGATGAGCTGGCTACTTGCAATTGGCTGAAATGTGGCTGTTTGTTTTACTCCTAAATGTGATTTTAGTTTATTTACATGCTAAGTTGCAGTTTATCATGTAGGAACTCAGAATACAAAGGAAGCCTCAGGTAAAATTTAAGTTAATTTAAACAATCAGTACTCTCATGGTCATCAATACTACAAAATAGGTATTACCGTTTATTTTGAATTCATAAAGAAGATGAGGTGTTGAAAGTTTAAACAATTTGCTTATATTCCCACAGCTAGGCAATGGCAGAATTGTGATATAAATTTTCAGTTTTCCTGACACACAACTCATGCTCTTTCAATACACTGTAATACTTCTATCTGTCTTTTCAGAGGCAGAGTAGAATCCTTCAATTGCTCAGTATTGCACAGCTTACCTGTGTCGAGAGTGAGGTTGTCAAAATAGATATAAATTACTGAGATAGTTATCATTTTAAGTAGATAGATTTTAAACTACCATCAAGAGTGACCACAAAATTAAGGTAGGATTATGTATAATATCTATCTATCTGCCTTTCTATATATTACACATGGATATGTTATATCCACATGTATATAAAAGTCAAGATGAATGACAAGCAAGATATGCCAATTGTTGCACTGAAAAAATAGACAGTATTATGAAAGCCTAAAAATCCAGAATATATATTTATAATAGCCTTTTTCACCATCTGTCTCACAAGTGTCAGACTTGCTTAAGTGGCTGACATACACAGTTGGTGATAGGCTGCTGTGATCCATCTGTATATATGCCACATGCTAGTTGTTTGACTGATACTAATTTGAGGTGCTTATGTTCTAAAAATATTTACACATAAGTTAACAAGTATTTATTCACTGATATGTGTATGTGAGTATGTTCAAATATCTCATATTTTTAAGCTTATTTCTACCCCCCAAAGATGTAAATTCAGCTGATCTCTATCTTCCTAAAAAATATGTCTTTTAAAAATATTGTCAAAAATTATGACCATGTTACCATTACTCCAAACAGTTAGAGTAGACTGATTATAGAGGGGTATCACTATTAACTTTGAACCCCATTTAACTCTGAGGATTTGGTCAAAAAAGACAATTTTCTTTTGAATAACAAGAGATTTGGCCTTGCACTGCTTAAAGCCTTTTAAAACCTAATAATAATAAAGCCATGATATGCTCAATGAAAGTTAAACAAGAAGATGAGAATAGATGAGAGAATGGGTAGTAAAGAGATGAATATATGTATTTAACTTTGATGAAGATGAGTACATAAAAGAGTGCTGATATGGTTTGGCTGTGTCCTAACCCAAATCTCATCTTGAATTCCCATGTGTTGTGGGAGGGACCTGCTGGGAGGTAACTGAATCATGAAGGCCAAGTCTTTCCCATGCTGTTCTCATGATAGTGAATAAGTCTCATGAGATCTGATGGTTTTAAAAAGAGGAATTCCCCTGCACAGGCTTGATCATTTCTTGCCTGCTGCCATCCATGTAAGATGTGACTTGCTCCTCCTTGCCTTCTGCCATGATTGTGAGGCTTCCCCAGCCACGTGGAACTATGAGTCCAATTAAACCTCTTTCTTTTGTAAATTGTTCAGTGTCAGGTATGTCTTTATCAGCAGCATGAAAACAAGCTAATACAGTAAATTGGTACTGGGAGTGCGGCACAGCCTTAGATATCCAAAAATGTGGAAGGTAACAGGCAGGGGTTGGAACAGTTTGGTGGGCTCAGAAGAAGACAGGAAAATGTGGGAAAGTTTGCAACTCCTTGGAGACTTGTTAAATGGCTTTGCCCAAAATGCTGATAGCGATATGAACAATATAATCCAGGCTGCGGTGGTCTCAGATGGAGATGAGGAACATGTTGGGAACTACAGCAAGGGTGACTCTTGTTATGGTTTAGCAAAAAGACTGGCAGCATTTGCCCCTGGCCTAGAGATTTGTGGAATTTTGAACTTGAGAGAGATGATTTAGAATAACTGGTGGAAGAAATTTATAAGCAGCAAAGCATTCAAGTTGTGACTTGGGTGCTATTAAAAGCATTCCATTTTAAAACGGAAACAGAACCTACAAGTTTTAAAAAATTGCAAACTGACAATGTGATAGAAAAGAAAAGCCTATTTTCTGAGGAGAAATTCAATCTGGCTGCAGAAATTTGCATAAGTAATGAGGAGCTAAATGCTAATCCCTAAGACGAAGGTGAAAATATCTCCAGGGCATGTCAGAGGTCTTCATGGCAGTGCCCCCATCACAGGCCAGGAAGTCTAGGAGGAAAAAGTAGTTTTGTGGGCTGGGCTTAGGGTCCCTGAGCAGCTTAGGGACTTGGTGCCTTGCATCCCAGCCACTCTAGCCGTGGCTGAAAAATGCCAATATAGAGCTCAGGCTGTGGCTTCAGATGGTGCAAGCCCCAAGCCTTGGCAGCTTCCACATGGTATTGAGCCTGTGGGTGCACAGAGGTCAAGAATTAAGACTTGGGAACCTCCACCTTGATTTCAGAAGTTATATGCAAACATCTGGATGCCCAGGCAGAAATTTGCTACAGGGCCAGGGCTCTCATGGAGAACCTCTGCTAGGGCAGTGCAGAAGGGAAATGTGGGTCAGAGCCTCCACACAGAATTACTACTGGGGCACTTCCTAGTGGAACTGTGAGAAAAGGCCACAGTCCTCCAGACCCCAGAATGGTAGATCCAGCCACAGCTTGCACTGTGCACCTGGAAAAGCCACAGACACTCAACATCAGCCGGTGAAAGCAGCCAGACACTCAACATCAGCTGGTGAAAGCTGTAGCCTGCAAAGTCACACGGGCGGAGCTGCCCAAGACCATGGGAACCCACCTCTTACATCAGCATGACCTGGATATGAGACATGCAGTCAAAGGAGATCATTTAGGAGCTTTAAGATTTGACTGCCCTGCTGGATTTTGGGTGTGCATAGGCCCTGTAACCCCTTTGCTTTGGTCAGTATCTCCCATTTGGAATGGTTGTATTTACCCAGTGTCTGTACCCGCATTGTATCTAAGAAATAACTAGCTTGCTTTTGATTTTACAGGCTCATAGACGGAAGGGACTTGCCTTGTCTCAGATGAGACTTTGGACTGTGGACTTCTGAGTTAATGCTGAAATGAGTTAAGACTTCGGGAGACTGTTGGGAAGTCGTGATTGCTTTTGAAATGTGAGGACGTGAGATTTGGGAGGGGCCGCGGGCAAAATGATATGGTTTGGCTGTGTCCGCACCCAAATCTCATCTTGAATTCTCACATGTTGTGGGAGAAACCTGGTGGGAGGTAATTGAATCATGGGGGCAGGTCTTTCCCACGCTGTTCTCGTGAGAGCGAATAAGTCTCATGAGATCTGATGGTTTTAAAAAGAGGCATTCCCCGGCACGAGGTCTCTCATTTTTTGCCTGCCACTATCCACGTAAGATGAATGACTTGCTCCTCCTTTCCTTCCCCCATGATTGTGAGGCTTCCCCAGCTACATGGAACTGTAAGTCCAGTTAAACCTCTTTCTTTTGTAATTTGCTCAGTCTCAAGTATGTCTTTATCAGCAGCCTGAAAGTGGACTAAATACAAGTTCCATTAGGAGAAAGAAAAGTATTAGAATTTGAGGCTTGATTCATACTGCTTGTAGTATGTTTCTAAATACTGCAAACAAAATTTGCTCATTTGTAAAATAGTAAAGATAAACTTCCAACTGCATTATTAGATTCATTGAAGTAGCACAAGTAATTCACCAAACATCATGTTTTGTACATATAAAATATGAACTAACCACTACTACTATTACTCCAGCTATTGTTACTACTATTGCAACTATTACATAATGTAAGGAAAATTAATCATTTGTGATAGAGAATTAAACATAAAATCAATTAGAGGTTGATTAAAGAGTTTAATGTAAATAAAAGGGAACTAGAAGATATAAGTGTGTTGTAATCTATAAAGCAATAAGAAAAGTGACCAAAAAGTCAATTGATTTCCAGGTATAAAATACAAAGCACTTTCATATTGAGAATCATCAAAAACTAAATGAAAGAAAAATTTGAATATCCAAAATTTATTTGGAACAATAAAATAAATTATGAATATCCTTAATATGGAGAGACTTTTCAACCAACAAGTAAAATACTAAAACTTCCATGTGAAAAAAGCAATATTCCACAAACATAAAATGTATAGAAACATTAAAAATAGTTGTTGAATACATTAAAATGTTTAACCTTATTAATAAATTAAGGCAGTCAGATTAGCACAGTAAGAATTTATTTTCATTTTATCAATTAGAAACTATTGTCAAATGATGTTATACTTAGTGTACAGTAGGTCAGGTTGTTCAATACCTGAAGAATGGGAGTATAAATTTGGCAATATGTATCAATAAATGTAAAAAAGTTAGTAATTTAACATCTAGCTATCTTAATTTAATAACTAGCAATTCAGATAAATGTCTGTTTCTGAAGTGTTGATCTCAATATTTTCTATATCAAAAATGAGAAACAAGTCAAATATTCCTGAATATAACATTAATCTAATACATCATATCATTTTATGTAAATTTATATTATTACATTTGTCCATTACAAAATACAACTACTCATAAGCATGAAAAATTGTAAGTGAAAAAAATGGTTACAATACAAAATTGCAAGAAAGAATCATAAGACTAAAGGTGGTATTAACACCTATTTTTCCACTTCTGGCAGGACCCATTTTCCCCAGCTCAACTTCCACTCACAACCTTGTGATTCAATGGCACTCTGCAGAAGTAGCTGATGATGCAAATGCCAAAGATCACAGGCCCTGGCCTTGGGGAAGGCCACGCAGAGGAACTCTGCAGAATACCTGTAGGGCAGAGTTAAGGCCTGCCAGTGCCCAGTCAGCACACTTCCCACTCCAGTCTCAGTCAGCCTTGCCTCCACAAACTCTTCTCTGGCTCTCAGCAGTCTAGACTTAGTCTGTGTCTTCAGCTTTAGTGGCTTATTTTTGCCTTCACTAGGAGCTGAGCCTTACTGCTTACAGCAGGCACTGGGCATCTCATGAGACCACTCCAGCCCACCACCTCTTTCATCAGTAGTCAGTGTGGAATTACAGACGATTTTTATTTCCTTACATTATACTTATATAGTATACTCTTTTTAATGATCACAAAACTGTGTCTATAATTAGATTACAATTAAACAAAATGTTGGCTTAAGTCCATAGAAACTATTCTGTCAATGCTGGAGTGTTGTATGGATTCTCTACATTAAAAGTACATTAAAAAATTGATGTAAAAATAAATGAAAAAAAATTGATGTGGAGGATTTCTTAATGTCCAAGCCTGATCCCTAAATAAATAACATTGTCCAGCCCTAGTGGTATGAGTGGTCAAAAGGCAATAGGACAAGAACAGATATTTATGTCCTCATTTGTTTCCAGTGAGAGTCAATTCATCTCCAGCTTGAATGAAGTGAGAACACTGATTTTCTTACAAAGGTTAAAATGAAAGAAAATCTTTGACTAGTTTTTTTGTTTTTATAAACCAACATAATGAATTGTTTGATTCTAATATGCTGCATAGCAATTACACACAGTGACAAATTGTTTCTTGAGATTGGTTCCAGGTGCTGCACCTGATGAATAATAGAGGAAAGCAGAGAAAAATGAACAGTTTTCATTTTTCATAAGGTTTATGTGAACTAAATGATTAGAACATCTTAAATCCAATGCACTGTTCTTGCTCTTACTAGCACACACACTCTCTCTCTCTCTGTCTCTCACACACACACATATACACACACAGAGAGTACAATTAAGGCAGTGTAGTCATGACACATTTTCCCTTTTCCAAGAAGACATGTGTATTCAATAAAAACAAAAAGAAGCAATTTTAAAGATGTCATTTTTTTTTAAAAAGGTAACAGTAAATGACACATTCTTTTTCAGCAAAGAAAATAATTGTGTTAGTGGGAGAAAAATGAAGGGCTCTAAAGGTTTATAGTAATTGAAAACAAAAAAGGCAAGCTGTGACCTGAAGAAACTGCTGCATTAGCAACAATAAAAACCCTTCATAGATAATATGATATTATCTACACGATATAGGTACACGATATTTTTACATATGCATACACACACACACACACTATATATACACATACATATACATGTGTATGTCTGTCTATATACATATATTTCTTTGATATGTATATATACACACACACATAAATGATATATATGTATGCATATATGTACGAGTATGTATATATGTATATACATGTCTTCCTTCATCAGGGTTAATAAATAGCAACCTGATAGAGAACTATATGAAATGCATCATTTTATAATCCCTACGGGGGATATTAGTATGATATAGGAGCTATCTCTCCTTATGTATATGGAGAATTAATAAAGATAGATAATATTTTGTCTCATTTTACTGCATCATTCACCCTTCCTCACAAGAAGAAATTATCACATTACTGTCTGCAAACTAGTTGAAAACTCACATTGGTAAAGTTTAAGGACTAAGCCAATATTAAGCTGTTAATTTTATGTAAAACATATTGTTTATCCTGTGAAATGTAATGAAAAGTTAGAAGAGAGAGAAAGGAAAAGGAAGTTTTCTTGTGTCTCCATGACTCTTTATTTATTCATTCTTATATTCAGCAAGTATTCATGGAGCTCCTGCTACATACTTGGTACTCTTCTAGGCCCTGTGGTACATGAATAGGAAACAAAGCATCCAGAAATAGCTACGTTCCTCCACTCTGCTTCCTCTGCACAAGTGTACAAAACTCATACGAAATTAACTCAGGTATATGGATATGGAATTTCATTGTTTTAAAAAAATATATTGTCATTTAATTTATAATCTAAATCTTTTTACTACTCCACACCACTTAGCCACCTAGTGTCAGGATACCAAATATGGATCATATCAAGCACAATGAAAAGTATATTTTGGAGGGCAGTGGAGGAGATAATGAAGTTGTTTCAGCCTTCATAGATGTCCAAAAAATTTGTTCTGAATATAAAAGATTCAGTAATAAGGCATTCAATTAAGTTTAAAAATATGTTCATGTTTATTTTTTAAATGATAATTCTTCCTAAAAAAAGGAACTGACAAGTGATTTTAAAAAAATCCTTAAAAGTTCTTGATATGGTTTAGATTTGTGTCCCCACCCAAATATCATGTTGAATTGGAAGAAGGTCCTGGTGGGAGGTGATTGGATCATGGGGCAGGTTTCCCCCTTGCTGTTCTCATGATGGTGAGTTTTCGCGAGATCTGATGGTTTAAAAGTGTGTGGCACTCCCCCACTTGCTCTTTCCTTCTCCTGCTGCCATGTAAAGAAGATATTTGCTTCCCCTTTGCCTTCTGCCATGACTGTAAGTTTCCCAGTCATGGCTTCCCAGTCATGCTTCCTGTTAAACCTGTGAAACTGTGAGTCAATTGAACCTCTTTCCTTCCTAAATTACCCAGTCTCAGGTAATTCTTTGTAGCAGTGTAAGAATGGACTAATACAGTCATTAAAGAAATAGTTACTCTAGAATATATGTGCTTCAGACATTTAGAACCAAAGTAAGAAAATCTTGTCCATTGGCAAATATTTGATGCCACTGGGAATGCTTTTGTTGTTTTACTGAAAGCTAACATTATTTTAGTAAATTATTTGAACCATGGCTCAACCAAGCCTCTTTTGTTTAGTTTTATATTCATTTACAAATATATATATATATATTTTATTCTTGTATCTCAGCTAGCTTTTAGATTCTTGAAAAGTAGAGCAAAAAGAGCAGTAAAATAAAATTCCTGCCTTTTACTTGGGAAAGACAAATAATAAACAGAATAGCAAGTATTATTTCAAACAAGAGTAAATAATATTGAAATAGATAATACTGCGAGAGGGACATTTGAGCAGAGATCTGAAGGATTTGGGGTCTGTCTGAAAAAGATCATTGTGAGAAGAGGGAGAGCAAATGCAAAGTCATGAGTCTAGAGGGTCCTTGATTTGTTTCAGATACGGTGGAGAGGCCCATGTGGCTGGAACAGAAAGAACAAAGGTGAAATTGTGGGAGATGAGGTCAAAGCGACAGATATTAAAGGTGAGGTTCAAATCATATGTAGCTTTTGGTCATTAGAAGGCTTTTGACTTTTATGCTGAGTAAAATGGGGACTCACCAGAGTGTTTCAGATGGAGGGACATGATCAGACTGTTTTAGAAGAATCACTTGGAGTTCTGTGCTGAAAATACACTGTGTCTACAGATAGAGGATATTAATCTGCAATTCATAGGCTTAGAGATGACATTTAAATCTGTGAAGTAGATTTAATACTATTATGTCTAGTTATAATGTAGAAAGTCTCAAGTAACTGTTGTTTTTAGGCTAACAGCAAAGCACACTGGGACTACACAGTGATTTTTCCCCTAATTTCTTTTATCAATCAAAGAGCTAAAAATGCATAGAAATCATAACTTTTTTAGTTTGACTTAATCATAGAGATGAAAGTGCATGGAAATCTAACAAAACTATATTTCAAAAAGGTATGAGCACTTCTTAAGAGAGAAGAGACAGACACACAGCTACTTTCATCCATGTTGAAGCATTGTGAAGAGAGAGCATCCAAAATAGAAGTTAGTGATTAAATATTGGCCACTTTTTCTCCAAGATTAGTAGCCATTGCAAAGATGTTTACCCTCAATACATTTACTCAACATTGTACCAAAATTGCTAGGCAGTATGATATAAGTAAAAGAAATACTACAAAGGAAGACTGGAAAAAGTAAAACCATTTTTATTTTCATACATAATTGAGTATGTAGAAAACTATGAAATATACAAAAAAATTCAAATTAATACATGCATTGGGAAGGTTGCAAGATGAAAATGTCAATATAAAAATCAATTGCATTTTAATATACTGGTTACAAAATATGGAGAAAAACAAAAAATGATACAACTTAAATTAATATCTAAAAATATAAAATGCCAAGAAGTAAATCTGAATAAAAATGGAGTGTAGTAAGACTACTACAGTGAAAATTACAAAATGTAGTTGGGAGAAATTTAAGAAGACCTAACAAATGGAAAAATATGTTCATGAATAGGCAAACTTTCTTTTCCCAAATTAAGTTTTAAATTCAGCACAGTCTCAGTATAAAACCAGTTAACTTTTTTCTTTTAAATTTTTATTTATTTATTTATTATACTTCAAGTTCTGGGGTACATGTGCACAACGTGCAGGTTTGTTACATAGGTATGTATACATGTGCCATGTTGGTTTGCTGCACCCATCAACTCGTCATTTACACTAGCTATTTGTCCTAATGCTATCCCTCCCCTAGCCCCCCACCCTGCGACAGGCCTCTGTGTGTGTTGTTCCCCTCCCTGTGTCCATGTGTTCTCATTGTTCAACTCCCACTTTTGAGTGAGAACATGTGGTATTTGGTGTTCTCTTCTTGTGCCAGTTAGATTTTTTGGGAAGAATTTGATGGGAGAATTCTAAAATATATATAGAAAATCTAAGGGACTTGAGATAGAAAAAAGTCTTGAAAAAAGGAAAAAGTTGTAGAACTTAGACCACCAAATTTCAAATTTTGTTCTAAAGTTGCAGTAAGCAGTTTACAGACAGATCAGTAGAATATAAAGAATAGAAAGTCCAGTAATAGAAGCACACATAAATGATTTATAGATTACTAAGCAAGTTACCAACTCAATTAATAGGGAAACATGTCTTTTTAAATTGTGGTAAGCTATACAGAATATAAAATTGACTCTTTAACCGTTTTTTTTTTTTTTTCTTTTTGAGACAGAGTCTCACTCTGTCACCCAGGCTGGAGTGCAGTGGCAAGATTTCGGCTCACTGCATCTTCAACCTCCAAGGCTCAGGTGATCTTCCCACCTTAGCTCCCCCAGTAGCTGGGACCACAGGCACATGACACCACACATGGCTAATTTTATTTGTAGAGACAGGGTCTCACTGTGTTGCCCAGGCTGGTCTCAAACCAGGGCTCAAGCTATCCGCCCACTTCGGTCTCTGAAAGTGTTGGGATTACTGGCATGAGCCGCTGCACCTTCACTATTTTAACCATTTCTAAGCATAAAATGTAGTGGCATAGATAGTCACTATCCACTTCCACAACTTTTTTATTATCCCAAACTGAAACTTTTTCCCCATACAAAACAAATGCTCTTTAACCCCTTCCCCCCATTTATTCCGTAGTAACCACTATTCTACTTTCTGTTTCTCTGGATTTAACATTTGACTCTTCTGAGTATTTTATGTAAGTGGGATTATACAATATTTGTCCTTTGTGTCTGGCTAATTTCACTTACAATAATTCTTTTAAGTTCCACTGATGTAGCATTTATCAGATTTTCACTCCTTTTTAAGGCTGAATAATATTCTATTGTATGTATGTACCATGTTTTGTATATTCATTCATCTATCAGTGGACACTTGGGTTGGTTCTACCTTTTGGTTATTGTAGATAATTTTGCAATAAATGTGGGTGCACAGTAACCCATTGGAGACCCTGCTTTCAATTATTTCAGGTATATACACAGAAATGAAACTGCTGGGCTATGTGGGCACTCTATGTTTAATTTTTTAAGGAAACATCACATTGTTTTTTACAGAGACTTTACCATTTGACACTGCCACCAGCAATATACAAGGGTTGCAATTTCTCCATATCCAATGACAACTGTTGTTATTTTTTATTATTTTATTGTATTAATAGCCATCACAATGTGTTAGGATGGGCCTCCGTAACAAAATACCACAGACTGCATGTTTTAAACAATAGAAACTTATTTTCTCACAGTTCTGGAAGCTGGGTAATTCAGTTTCAGGTAAGGTCTCTCCTTGGCTTGCAGAAAACCAGCTTCTCACCGCGTTCTCTCACATTGTTTAGAGAGCAGAAGAAGGCAATCTCTCTCTTCCTCTTCTTACAAGGTCAAAGTCCAGGTGAATTAAGGTCCCACTCTTATGCCCTCCCTTACCCTTAGTCACTTCCTAAAGATTATCTCTCCAGATACAGTCACATTGGGGGTTAAGGCTTCAAAGTATAAATTTTGTGGGGACACAATTCAGTCTATCGCAGATGTAAAGTGGTATTACATTCTAGTTTTGATTTGCATCTCTAATAAGTAATGTTGAACATTTTTTCATGTAGTTATTGCCATTCTATATCTTCTTCAGAGAAATGTCTGTTCAAGTCCTTTGCCAATGTTTCAATTGAGATGGTTGTAATTATTGTTGAGCTTCAGAAGTTCATATATATTCTGGCTATTAGTCCCTTATCAGATTTATGATTTCTAAATATTTCTCTGTATTGATAGTATCCTTTGACATATATATATATATTTTAAATCTATATAAAATTCAATTTATCTATTTTTTCTTTTATTGTTCACATTTAGAATGTCATATCCAATAAATAAATCATTGCCAAATTTTATGTCATGAAGGTTTTCCCTTGCGTTCTCTTCTAAATTGCTAAAAGAACTTAAAGAAAACATATATAACTGTGAACATTTCCCATATTCATAGTTACTCTGTATTTTTGCATGTTGACTTTATATCCTGCTACTTTACTCAATTTATCAGTTCTATTAATTTTCTTTTGTGGAATCTTTAGGGTACTCTACATATAAGATCATGTCATCTGTAAACAGAGATCAATTTACTTCTTTCTTTCTAGCTTGGTTGCCTTTTATTTGATTTTCTTGCCTAATTGCTCTGGCTAGGATATCACTGATGTGTTGAACAAATATGGTGTAAACAGGCATCATTGTCTTGCTCATGATGTTAGGGAAAAGCTTTATTTTTCCTCATTGAGTATGATGTTAACTGTGGGTTTTTCCTATAGGACTTACATTATGTTGATGTAGCTTCCCTCAATTCCTAGTTTTTTAGTGCTTTTGTCATGAAAGAATATTGAATTTTGCCAAATGCTATTTCTGCACCATTTAAGATGATCATGGTTTTTTTCCCTTACTTCTGTTAATTAAGTGTATTATGTTGATTGATTTTTATATATCACGTTTCAGGAATAAATTCCACTTGATCATGATATATAATTATTTTACTATGCTGCTAAATTTAATTTGCTAGTACTTTGTAAAAGACTTATGCACCAATTTTCATGATAAATTTTGATCTGTAGTTTTCTTTTTTGTAATGTTTTTGTTTATTGAAACATGTCTTTTTAACACATGAAAACACAAACCTTGATTTTCATCTCACTTTATACAAAAAGTTCAATTTATATAGACTATAGACCTGAATGTAAAAACTTGCAAATAACTTCTCAGAAAATAAAATAATAAAATTTAAATGATTTTGGATAGCCAGGCATAACTTATGCAGGACACAAAAAGAACTAACTATAAGAAGGAGGAACTTAAATTCCAAAATTTTAAAATATATATATTCTGGCTAGCAAAATGACTATTAATAAAATTAAAAGGCAAGCCAATGTTCGAGAAATTTGTTCAAAATATATATAGCAGAAAAAGCACCTGTACCCAAATCATGTGAGGGCCTTTTGGAAGTCAACAATAAAAAGGCAACAACTCAATAAAACATGAACAAATATCTTCAATGGAACTTCTCTCTAAAAAGAATTTAAACAGACACTAGAATGACTAAAATAAAAATGACAAATAATGGAACATATTGGCAAGGATACGGAGCAGTTGATCACACATTGCTGGTGGTATTATAAAATGGTTCAACAATTTTGGATAATAGTTTGGAAGTTTGTTGTAAAATTTGTTATATCTACACTATAGCCTAGCTTTTTTTGTCCTAGATACTTATTCAAGATAAATAAAAATGCATCTACAAAAACAATTTGGAAAATAATATCCACAGCAGCCTTATTAATAAGAATATCTAATTGGAAATAATCCAAATTTCCATTAACAAGAGAATAATTAAAATGCAACATAGTTTTGAAATTTAATACTGAGCTATCAAATTGATACCTATTGATACCTGCAACAATATGGATGATTCTCAAAAACATTAAACTGAACTAAATAATCCAGGCACAAAATAATACAATTATATTCATTGTTATGATTTCTAAAAGGCAGAATTATTCTAAGCCAAGAGAAATAATAAAATGGATCCTGAGCTTTATATTGGGGCAAAAATGAGGGACTGATTGAAAAGGGAAAGAACGGAACATTCCAGAATGATAGAAATATTATGTATCTTGCTTTTGCTGGTGATTTCCTGGATATACATAATTGCCAAGATTCATCAAATTAATCATTTAAATATGTGAATTTTCTTTTATTTAAATTATACCTTACAGGTAGTGAGAGAAATTCCTTTTCCATTATAAAAACTATGCTACTAAGTCCAAGCTTTCTGTGTATAGGTAACAATTATAAATTCTGGACATAATACTAAAACACAACTGTCTGAGGACTCAGAGAAGCGAGTCAAATTAGGCAGAGTTGGAGGAAAGTTAAAATTTGGGGACTTTATTTGATTGAAATCAGTTTTCCATATGTGAAGCTTTATCATGAGAGATACCACAGCTGTGGCTACAGCACGGAATTTCCCAAAATCTTCCTAGCCAGAGGAATCAGGGGAAGAAAACCGGGGGAACTAGAAGTTCCCCATAGAGTGAGGGGAGAACTTCTAGAATGAAGAGAACCGGAGAAAAAGAATCTGAGATTTAGTGCCCACTATATATCTGGCTAAATCCTGAGCTATTCATTTTATGGGAAGACAGAAATTCCAGTTGAAATCTGAGCCATTGCCTACCCTAGTAATGGTAGAGTAAACAAACTCTAAGAAATTAATCCTTTGCTAAAACAAAAACATTAGCACACTTTAAAGGAATATAAGTGAATCCATAGTTACTACTACATAGTATTCACAAAGTCTAAGATACAATAACAAAAGTTTTAAATTGTAAAGAGTTGGAAAAATGCAAACTGTTCTCAAGGAAAAAGACAACAATAGATTCCAACTTACAGATGACCCAGATGTTGAAATTATCAAGCAAGGACTATGAAGCAGATATTATAACGATGTTCAATGATGGAAACTCAAATGTACTAGTATTAAATTTAAAATATGGAAATTTTAGGGAAAATATGCATGTGAATATGAAAGTAAACTAAATACAAATTTTAGAGCTGAAAAATGTTGGAATTAAAGAAAAATATATTTTATGATCTTAAGAAAAAAAGGGATGTGACAGAGAAAATAACTAGTGAATTTGAAGATAAATTAATAGAAATAATTCAAGTAAAAAAAAAGAAAGCAAGATAATTAAAAGTTAACAAACTCCAGGAACCTGTTGAACAATGGTCTGATTGTTCAAAATGTCTAATATATGTGTATTTGGAGAGCCAGAAGGAAAGGAAAAGGTAAATGTAGCAAAAATAAATTATTTGAAGAAATCATGGAATAAATTTACAGATTCAGGAAGCTCAGCTAACCCCAAATAGAATAAATGCAAACAAAGACATTTCTAGGTATAGAGGCAACACTGATGCAAACAGGTGTGGCGTTTCTATCAGGAACCATAGAAGCCAGAAGTCAGAGGATGCAGAAAAAAAAAAAATGAAAATTTCTTGCTTATTCATGATTAAAACTCCAAGCAAACAAGGAAGAGAGGGGAGCTCCCATAACTTGATAAAGGATATCTATAAATATGTAATAATATTGAACACCTTCCCCACCCCAAGATTTGGAACAAGGCAAAAAGATCTGATGTTACTTGTTCTATTCAATATCTTATTGGGGTCCTAGCCACTGTAATAATGCAAGAAAAAAAAAGTTAAAACAATAAAAAAGTAGGAAGGAAAATGTTCTCTATATGTAGATTACAGAATTGTTTAGATAGCAAATCTTAAGGAGTCTATCAAAAACAAACAAACAAATAAAAACTATTACAATTAATATGTGAATTTAACAAGATCATGTAATGCAAATTTAATATAAAAGAGTTACTTTATGTATAAGAATTAAGTAATCATAAAATAAAATTTTAAGCTACTTGTTTTTCATTAGCTACAAAAGCATAAAATACTTAGGAATAAAATTAACAGTTTTGCAAAATGTTTTTACTCAACACTACAGAGCTCTACTTAGAGAAATTAAAGAAGATCTAAACAGATGTTTACATAGATAAACAGATGTTAGAACAGATAAACCATGTTCATCAACTGCAATACAGTGTTGTTACAATGTCAATTCTTTGCAAATTATCTATCACTATAATCAAGTGCCAATCAAAATTCAAATATAATTTTGTAAGTGAAGTTGACAAATGTATTCTAAAATTTATATGAAAATTCAATTCAGATTACCAAAACAAGTTTAAAATTAAAAGAGAAAGTTGAAAGACAAACTACTTGATTTTAAGACTTAAATCTATAGTAACCAAGAGACTATGGAATTAGTGAAATGATAGGCATAGAGGTCAGTGGAATATTGAAAAAAAGAACTCAGAAATAAACCCACATATATACAGTATTGAAGATATATATCTCCAGAAATATATATATATATATACACACATAAATATGTGTGTGTGTGTGTGTGTGTGTATTTTCCCCTAAGGATTACCCCTGTATCTCCAGAAATTAGAGAAAAATTAGCTAAGAAATTTGGAAAGCATAAAAAAATATATAAATCTGCAAGCATTAAGCTTACATAAAGATAAAATTTGAAGAAATCTACTAACATCAAATCAAGAGAAATAACAGAAAACACTAACACATGGTCATGAAGTTTAAGACCAACATTTGCATGAACTGGGTCCATAGCATGTAGGAAAGAAGGAGTCACAATGTTTGTAGCAGTCGCCACGGTTTATTTGTGGGTCTGTAGTCCCATCTACTCCTAATGGTGAATCATTGCAAATAAAATAACTGTTGATAAGTTTAAATGCATGGTATGCTTTTTGAAAGCATGCACCTATGAGTGGTGTTTCCAAGAAGTAATATGTTTTGGGAGAAGAATAAGTCTTTAAATTGGCAATTTCAGCAAGTCATTTTGTATAATGCATTAAACTTGCTAGGAGATCCAAATGTGACATTATTCAAATGCTACCCAATAAAGTCCACTGGTGTTTTTCAGTGTTCGAATATCCACTATAAGCTAAAATTCTTTATAAATACTGTAAACGGAAACATTGCACAGATAAGAAGATGTTATTGTGGAATATTTTGTCAATACTTTTAGAAACTGTCTTAAATTCTGAATCATCAAAACAAGATTACTTTTTAGGGCAAAGCTAAATAAAGGCAAACAGAAAACAGTTTCCTAATCTAAAAGAGAAACAAGCTTATGTGTTGGTAACAATTTTCCATTGATCTCTCATGTGTCCACAAGTCAAGATAATAGCTCATTTTCTCCAAATAGTATTTTTAAGATGTTTAAATACACATGTGTCAGGGAAGACAGAGATATCTCTCCACAAAGGATTTGCTTACATCTCAGGATATTGAAGATAAAAATCTCTCTCACTTCCTTCATTGGTGCATATCTGTTATATTCCAAGGTAATAAAATTAATGTCTCTCTCTGAAGGGGAGAATAGGCAGATTTGCCAATGGCCTCCTATATAAAAATCAAGCCTTTCTAATTTTAGTGATTCTCTGTCCTAACATACTCTATTGTGTGTATAGACAACAGCCACCCCTCATCACCTCATCTTCTAAGGAAAGGAACTAGGGTAACTGACACAGCAATGCTTCTCTGGCTTCTGATATTGCTCTGAATAACAAGCTGTCTTTTATCTCTGACCCAGGATTCTCATGTCTTCTGACATATATGAAGCAGTGCCAAGCTACCTTGTTAGATGCAAGCACTGTAAAACCTCAGACCTTTTACATTTTCTCAAAATATAAACACGTATCCTAAAATTTGAACTTGAAAATTGTTTTAGATTTTTTTTGGAAGAAGAGAATTTGAAAAGAAGACTGAGAAAGAATAGCCAATGATGTAGGGGTTCCACCAAAAGATAGTGGTTCCATAAAAAATCAAGTTAAATGAGTTACACTCTGTAAAATATTGTTGGCAAACAAACAAAATATGGGAGGAGATTTGACCATCAAATGTATTAGTATAGGAGCCATTAGCAACTTTAGCAAGAGTTCTTTCAGTGGAGTGGTAGAAATGAAAGTCTATCAGGGTGTGTTCAAGAGAGAAGAGCAGAGAGGAGCTGAGATGGCAAGTATAGATATCCCCATTTTAGAAGTAGGAGAATAGGAGTCAGGAAATTTAGGAAAAAAAATACCCTTAAAACCTCACTGGTAAGTAATGATGCTGAGATCATCTCGTGCTGTTGGCTCCCATTCTCTTTCCATTATAACGTGTAGCCTACCATACAGAATGTTAGAGCTGTCAGGGTCTTAATTTTCTTGACAGATGAGAATTTAGAAGTCATTTGTGAATTAATAGCACTATTCTGAATCATGATTGAGATGGACTCTGCATTGGCTAGCTATTCTTTTATGTAAATGAAGATATATTAGATTTAAAATGATGGCTAGGTGATTTGGATTTCAATTGACTCTCAGAATTTAGGGTTTATTGCCTAGGGAAAACTCTAATTTTCATATATTGTGATTGACTGACTGCTCTTTTGTTATGGGAATATATAGTCAGGTTTTACAGTGGAATTTAGCTTTTTTCTTCTTATTTTTTTAAATGTACAGTAGTAGCTATTTTGGTCCTTGCATAAATTTTGTGCCAGAATGGCCATCTCAAACCACACAGCTGCTCTCAAATTTCAGTGAATTTTGATTAATGCAACATCTGCCCTGTCTGTCTTGTGCTTGCCCATGTATTAATACCCAGCTTTGTATGGCTCCAAGAGTCTCTCAAGCATACAATAAATAAGTTCCAATGACTTAGAACCTTCTGCTTCAGCTGACTGTAAAAGTTTTTGTTGTTGTTTTCTCTTTTTTGGCTAGTTTAAAATTTCTCCTGTTCTCTCAGAACAGCTCAAATAATCAATGATTAAAATATATATTTCAAAAAGGTTAGTGTTTCTGTGTTTCCCCAAGAAATATAAGCTTCCTCTTTGAAGAAAAAATAACTGGTTTTGAAACAACTTATAGCTAGATATTATAATAGGAGTCTTATGTCAGCTCATTAAAATGGTTTCCATTTCACAGTGAGCTGAAATACGCTATACTGAAGTTATTCTAAAAATCAGAATTAAAAATTTTAATTGTATTACATTACATTTTGCTAAGTATATATTTTTACTATATACTTTAAAACAATTCCAAGCTAAAAATATTTATAAAATATGATTTTCCTTAATGAGATTTCTATCCAAAGAGGCACAAAGAAGCAAAAAAAGAAATAAAGAACACTGCTAACTTTAATCTTCTACAAGACAGATTCCATGAGAGCATTATATTTTAAAAAATCAATCAGAAAAATAGATATTGCTGGGTCAGAATAATTTATGGACATACTAATTTCAGCCTTGACTTTATTTTTCCATCATATATCCTCTTGCCTGTTCTAAGAATTTTGCTGCAGCCCAAGAGCCAAGTTACCAATAGACTACATGGCAATCTGTTTTTTCTCTTTCAATTTTCTCTCTAACTTTATAGGACTATATTAGACTGGAAAGGTGAGTGGTCAAGGCATTCAAGAAAAGAGAAAATCTCTCTAATTTTTAGAGGAACATTTCTGTAGGTGGATGGTATGGACTGATGGGCCGTGTCTTTTCCCTAGGTTGGCAGCATATCCTCGTGGTGGGGAGAAGTTTGTATGTAGCACCAAGGCTGTCTGAACCCTAGATATGAGGGTCCCCAGCCTCAGCAAAAAATCATGGGATATGAGAAAGTGACAAACTTCAATCTCAAAGATAAGTCTTAGGCAAGAAGTACGTCAGCATGGGAGATCTTATAATCTCAGATGCTTTAAAAAAGTCCCAGCAATGGCAAATTGTATTTCACTAACCAGGAAATAATAATGACTTACAGTCTGATATAATCATATTTCAAGGAAATAAATATTATGACATTTCCTATATGAAGTGTCTCTAACATGTTAAGTATAATATTGAAAACTGTTACTAAATTAAAAGTTAAATTTCACACATGAAACTTTTTATGCAATAACAGATCAAATATTTTATTCTTATTTCATATAACCTTCACAATAATCACATGAATAAAGATAATCATTCTCCATTTAAAAAATTTATACAATTATACTCAAAAAGCTAGATTGCTTATCTAAGATGGAAAGAATGATATTCAAATTCTGTCCAATTCCTGTCTTTCCACTATATGCTACAGTTTCATGAAGATACTTTTATTTTAGGAAGTAACCACTATATCACTTCCTCACAAGGGACTTCTATTGGAGGAATAATGCTAGCTTTTCTTTGAATATTTCACTCTATCTTGCCTCTAAGAGGAGGCAGAGGGGTCCTTTTAGACTTTGTTTCTGAGCCAATCAACCTGTCTATAGAACACATATGTTTTGTGCTACTCTTTCTCTTAAGCTAAAGGAGGCAACTCTTTGGAGGGCTTATGGCTTCTCAGCTCTGACTGAGACCAAATGGGCAACTTAATTCTTGAGACCAGAGTTGGAAAGACCATGCACATCCTATCAAGGGTGTTGGTTTTTTTTTCAGTAATATAACTCATATTTTTATCTCTTTATTTTGAAAACTTGTGCTCATCTCTCAATTGTTTCCAAACTTATAAAGGTAGAAAGGTATTTGTTGGTCCCCATCAAAGTCTACCTTCTGTGCTTGAGTGGCAACTTTCAAATTCCTGTACTTAAATCCACTCAGTAGCTCTTCATGTGGACTCATTTGGCTGAAAATAGTAGCAATCCAAGTCAGTCTAAAGTTGATTAGGAGAAAAAGGATAATGAATAAGATCAGAAGATAGTTTAGTGTGCAAGCAGGTATCAAGAACACTGAAATCATGAACTCATATCTTCTGGTCTTTTATCTGGGTTTATTTTTATGTTGCCTTCATTACTTTGGCTGTACAATTACTTTCCCCACATGGTGAGTAACATGACCATGATACTCCCGATGCTTAATTTTTTTTTATTTTTTATTTTTTTATTTTTGAGATGGAGTCTTGCTCTGTCACCAGGCTGGAGTGCAGTAGCACGATCTCGGCTCACTGCAACCTCTGCCTCCTGGGTTCATGCCATTCTCCTGCCTCAGCCTCCTGAGAAGCTGGGACTACAGGCATGCATCACCACACCCAGCTAATTCTTGTATTTTTAGTAGAGACAGGGTTTCAGCATGTTGGCCTCGATCTCTTGAACTCATGATCCGCCAGCCTTGGCCTCCCAAAGTGCTGGGATTACAAGCGTAAGCCACCGAGCCCAGTCAGTGCTTAATTCTTTACTTCTGACTTATAGGTCTCATAACTGCAGACATAGTTGCTGTCTATATTCATTCAGATGTTTAGAAAAAAATCCCAGAGAAAGATGCTGACTATTCCAATTTCATTCAGGCACTAGACTGAACTAAGCAATTGTGACTAGGGCAGTTAAGTTTTGTAAGAATAAGACCATGCCAATGGTGGCAATCATATAAATCAGGGAAAAACAGACAATCCAAGGGTAAGTTATGCTGGTTCCTCCGCCTGACATAATCTTCCCACGTATGTGCATTTCTTTCTCCTGCTCTCTCTCATTTTCTCTGCTCATTTCACATTGAAAAGGCTTCCCTGACTACCCTAGCTGAAATAACACCTCTCACTCTCTGGGTATTGACTTTGCATTGTCTTTCAAAGATAATACACCCAGCATATGCCTAACATATAATAACTCCTCAATAAATATTTGTTGAACAAATTGATGGAACAAAATATAAAAGGAAGAGAAAGAGGAAGGGAGGATCACAGCATCACAAGTAGCTTTCTCTTGTCCTTACTAATCAGGTTCCTCTATAACTCTGTCACACTCAGAATGTAACATTGTCTCAACTTCTCCACAAAGAAACCAGTTTTCTTCACTTTCTCAGTGAAATATTTTAAAATTAAAATCTTTGCTTCTGTGATTTTGCCATCACACTTGAGATGCTGTCTTTAATAAATATGAAGATATATTTAAATAAGATATTAGTCATTTGGATTGATGCATGGAATTTTATTAAGAATCAAAGTTGTATTCCTAGGTATTTTATTCTCTTTGCAACAATTGTGAATGGGAGTTCACTCATGATTTGGCTTTCTGTTTGTCTATTATTGGTGTATAGAAATGCTTGTAATTTTTGCACATCGATTTTGTATCCTGAGACTTTGCTGAAGTTGCTTATCAGCTTAAGGAGATTTGGCGCTGAGACGATGGGGTACAATCATGTCATCTGCAAACAGGGACAATTTGACTTCCTCTTTTCCTAATTGAATACCCTTTATTTATTTCTCTTGCCTGGTTGCTCTGGCCAGAACTTCCAACACTATGTTGAATAGGAGTGGTGAGAGAGGGCATCCTTGTCTTCTGCTGGCTTTCAAAGGGAATGCTTCCACCTTTTGCCCATTCAGTATGATGTCGGCTGTGGGTTTGTCATAAACAGCTCTTATTATTTTGAGATATGTTCCATCAATACCTCGTTTACTGAGTTTTTTTAGCATGAAGTTTGTTGAATTTTATCAAAGGCCTTTTCTGCATCTATTGGGATAATTACATGGTTTTTGTCATTGGTTCTGTTTATGTGATGGATTACATTTATTGATTTGCATATGTTGAACCAGCCTTGCATCCCAGGGATGAAGACAACTTGATTGTGGTGGATAACCTTTTTAATGTGTCATCATCCTCAACAAACTAACACAGGAACAGAAAACCAAACACTGCATGTTCCCACTCATAAGAGGTAGTTGAACAATGAGAACACATGGACACAAGGAGGGGAACATCACACACAGGGGCCTGTCGGGAGGTGAGGGGCAAAGGGAGGGATAACATTAGGACAAATAGCTAATGCATCTGGGGCTGAAAACCTAGATGACGGGTTGATGAGTGCAGAAACCACCATGGCACATGTATACCTATGTAACAAACCTGCATTCTACACATGAATCCCAGAACTTAAAGTATAATTTAAAAAAAAAAATCAAAGTAATGGTTATTGAATATGGCTGATATTATTTAAATAATTAATATTCCAATTATTAAAAGTAGTTTACCTGAAAAATTAAACACGTTTTTCCTTTTTCTTCCAAAGACATGGAGTGACTCTATTGCCATAAATCAACTAAAACATATGAGGGTAGATTTTAGGTGCTCTTGCCACCGAAAAAGAAAAACATGAGTAACTATGAGATGAAGGGTATGTTAATTTAGTTGGTTTTCATGACCATTTTTTGTGTATGAGCATGTCAAAACATCATGTTATGCAACTTAAATATATGCTATAAAAACATATGCCATCTACAAAGGCAGAAGCATAGGACAAGAGAGGAAAGTGGTAACACTGTTGCTGTTCTTGCTAACGATTAATGATGATGATGACAGTAGTGATTATTTGCTGCTGTTGCTAACGATCATTGATGATGATGACAGCAATGATTATGACTAGTTTATTTACAATTTCAATCGAGACTGTCTGAAAAACTTAGAAAATGTATTTGCTATATGTAAGTTGTAATTGGTTATCCACAAAGATTTAATAAAAATATTACTTAGGTTTCCGTTTTTTCTTTGGAGTGAGGCAGGGAGGGACATTAAAATCATTTAAACAAATAAAGTTTCAAGAAGCAAAAGTGGAGTATTTCTTCAATCTTGGCAGCATCAATTAAATGTCATCATGAAAAACATTAATCCAAATTCACTTTTATTTTTTTTAGTGTCAGCAGCAGTTTTCCAGCTTGTGTTACTGCCTATTCAAATGAAGCTCTATCAATCTTTTAATTCATTTCCCTCTTCTGTGCCTTTGACATAAGACTGCTGTCATGGAATTATCATTTTGTTAGAAACAAAAAGAAACACGCAAGAAAGATATATAGAAAGGTGACTTCATGTGTAGCTTTTTGAATTAAAATTTTCATGCTCCAGGTGTGGTCTGAATATTTTCACAAGTAAACAAAATTCTTCCACAGTTGTCATTCCTAAATGTCCACGTAGAGACTTCAATCCTTTCATGCAGACGAGTTTGGAATATCAAGCCTTTCGCTTCACATATTGTTTCTAAAACATGTCAGGTAGTGGCAGGTCCTGGCTAGAGCAGGTTATGACTGTTATGGTGGTGCTTCAGAGAAAGAGGACAAAGAAGAAGATTGGGACAGAAAACTGCCTGCCACACAAGAGCATGGGGTTAACAGGGCAGGAGTCGGGACTCAAAGATTTGCTGGCTGTGTCACGTGGCTCTTCACTGACCTAGAAAAGGCTTGAAGTAACACTGAAATGAGGGGTGAGTGAGGCAACATAGAGGGAGCAGTTTGCAGTTGTAAAGAAGCCCTACTAATGTTACTTAACAGTCACAAACATAGTGCTTATTCTAGGACAGGCACTGTTTTCAGCGTTATGTGGAAATCTTGTGACATTATCTGCTGGGTACTATTATTTCCATTCTTCAGAAGGAGAAACTGCAGAGGTTATGTAATTTGCCTGTGGTTACACAGCTGTGGCTCTGGGATTCAGTTTAGCTTCAGAGTCACTTCTCGTTAAGAAAGGCACTATGCTATAGTGTCTCCCATTGTTGTTAACTGCGACTTCAAGCTATACAGCCTCACAGTTTTCTAATCTGTGAAATGAGGGTGTTCTATTACGTTATTTCCAAGGGCTCTTTCAAATGTAACAGTAAATAACTCAAAGCCAGTGTGGTGGCCCACAAGGGCTTCACTTTCTAGCTTGCCAGGTTTAGAAGAATCTAGAGAATGGTGTAGTATCAGGACACGGAATCTGTTCTGCTTAAAAGATCCCCTGATCTGCAAATCTCATTATTTCATGGATTTGAAGGCTCTGCTTGCCTCCTTGAATGACTTTGCATCCATCTCATTTGCTGAGAGTTATGACAATATTGGATTGCTGGTGGAACCAAGAGCATCACATACTATAAACACACTCTTCCAGACCAATGACTTGACTGAGGGAGTGATGGAGGAGGTGCTGTGAAGGAAGGCAGACCTCATTCTCTCCTACCATCCACTAATTTTCAGCATAACCTAGAAAACCTGGAAAGAGCTCTTGGTAATCCAGGGTCTGGAGAATGAAGTTGGTATGTATTTTCCTCACATAGCCTACGATGCTGCACCCCAGGGAGTTTGCAACCAGTTGGCTAAAGGGCTTGGAGCTTGGACCTCCAGGCTGATGCATACTTTCAAAGCTTCCAACTACTCCACAGAGAGAACCCACCGAAGACCTGGACAAAGTCATGTCTGCAGTGAAAAAAAGTTGTGAATGTTTCTGTCACTTCTTTGTCTGCTGGGATTGATGATGAAAAACAAACACGGCTCAGTGTCAATTAGAGTCAGAAGACTTTGATGCAGGTAGTGGCTTTTCTCTCCCAGAACATAAAATCACATCAGAAGACTGAAATTATGTACTGGAGAAGCCTTTGCTTCTATATACTGGAATGGGATGGTAATGCATACTAGATGAATCTATCTCCCTGACAACCATGACTGAGCAAATCACAAGCCGCTTAAAACTATCACGTATGTGCTTAGTTCTTAGAGTAGGGAGGACCGTAGAGTTCTAAAGTCAAAGTCGTGGCCCTGTGTGCTGGTTCTGGGAGCAGCGTTCTGCAGAGTATAGAAGCTGACCTTTACCTCCCAGGTGGGATGTCTCATCATAATATTCTGAATGCTGCTTCCTAAGGAATAAACGTCATCCTTTATGAACTCAGCAACACTGAATAAGACTTTCTTTCTGACATTTGAGATATATTGGGTGCTTATTTGAAGAGTACGATTAGTATTATCCTTCAGAGACAAGCAAGGACCCTCTTTATGTAGTACAACACAGACAGGAACATCAGGATAACACAATCTACAAATCGATTGGGCCCTTTCAGAAGAGTGTCTTAAAATTTATTATAATTTCTGATTCGTTACACTGGTTCACCACATGTTTTATAGCTCATAAGGTAAAAACTGAAATATAACTACCATGTTAAAGAACAAACATTTATTATAAATTCTAGGAAAGACTAAAATCTATTTACCTAAAAAAAGTCATGAACTGGTGAATATTTTTATCATTCCAACTTTTTAAATATGTGCTGTAGATATATTAAATGCTTTTGCAATTTAATCCAGGATACATATTAGGTGGTTGGGTACCAACACATATACCAGTCCTGATAGCCCTGCACTTTTCTTTGTGTTTTTTCAAGCTCTGTGGGATGTTAGCATGTCAATTATCCTTTAAGAAAGTTTCTCAGCTGGGCATGGTGGCTCATGCCTGTAATCCCAGCACTTTGGGAGGCAGAGGTGGGCAGAGCACGAGGTCAGGAGTTCGAGACCAGCTTGACCAACATGGTGAAACCCCATCTCTACTAAAAATACAAAAATTAGCTGGCCGTGGTGGTGCATGCCTGTAATCCCAGCTACACAGGAGGCTGGGGCAGGAGAATCGCTTGAACCAGGAGGTGCAGGTTGCAGTGAGCCGAGATCATGAGATCATGCCACTGCACTCCAGCCTGGGTAACAGAGCAAGACTTCGTCTCAAAAAAAAAAAAAAAAAAAAAAAAGTTTCTAAATTCATTTCCTTTTCCTGAATTTTTCACTCTTGTACTACTAGGAAATACTTCATATACTTCACCAAGTGCTAATTCTGTAGACAGTGGGTGTCTACTTCTCCATTTGTGCCAGGACTGTGACTTAAAGATTGGACATTCCTACAGTAGTAATGAGGAACAGTAGGATTGGGTGGGTTAGCACCATTTGAATACTGAAAAAAGTCCTCTAGTAGTACAAAGCATTCCTTTTTCAACCACCCAGGACTCCAAACCTTGGGTTTGTCTTAGTACAGTAAATTAGAAATATCTAGAAGAGATTTACGGGCACTAGGAAGAATTTTCAGAACTAAACAAGGTTAATGGCTCCATGAATATATTAATTCATTCATTATATTCATTTATATGTATATTAATTAACTCTATTTATTGACTGACTATTGTAAGACACAAGGCTAAATTCTATAGGTGAGGAATTAAAAAAATTAATAAACTATCATCCTAGCCTCAAGATTACTAATAAGTAGGTTATACACAATTGGGCAAGTAGAATTTTAAAGTCTCTTATATAGTTTCTAAACAGATCCCTTATGGGACCAAATGAAATACTTGGTCCAGACAGATCTGAAAGGGAGAAAGAGAAATATCTGATATGTATAGCAAGCATGGAAGGGTTTAGTGTAAACCCTGGGTAAGAGTGGAAGAGGTCAACATCTTGGACTAAATGTGTTAAAAAATGTAAGGCACTACTAAAGTTTAGAGAAAATCTAGAGCAGTCTGTAAAAGGAATTCCAGTTGACTAGACAGTAATTCTTAGAAATTGTGGCAAGATGCACTAAGAAAATTTAAAGAAAAGCAATTATGATTAAATAAATAAAGCAGAAGTCAGCAATGTGTCCATTAACGTGACAATTGGAAAACAAGGATCGAGAGCTACTTGGAGATCCAAATGGGCAACAGGATGATTTCCAGTAGAAATATGGTCTTAAATACAAAGTTTGGTATCGGGGGAGGACTCAAAGTTCTAGGTATCAAGATTGGCTTGAATAAGTTGCAGCTGAAGTCCTAAATATGATAAGGAATCAGGCTGATTATCACCATGCACACTGAAATGCAAGAGAATAAAATGGGGAAAGATGGTAGTAAAAAATAAAAATGAATCTCAGTTACTTAAGTGTGATAAATAGTTGGAAATAAATACAAATAAAGATCATTAATACTAAGCAATCTGGATATAAATGGTGCTAACTTTCCTGTTCTCTGGTACATGACTAAGGCTGGTACATATCCCAGCTCTTAAGATAAAGCTGATCTTTTCCATGACCGTCCAAGCTTCAGCTACAGGGAATTAAGGAATGTTGAAGCCATGAAATAAGATAGTTCCATCAAAGAAGATCTATAAAAAAAAACCTCTACACTGCCTTTGCAGCATGTATTATCTAGCCCCTCACACAACTTTTCCCATTCTAACTGAATCCCAATTTTGATGCAAGATTTACTCCTCCACTGTGTGACTCCAGAGAAGTTGAACTCATTCTCAACTCCAGGAATAGTTCTGAATTAGTTGCAGCCAATCAATGGCTGGCAATCCCCAGAAGATTAACATTGATCCAAAGGATCCAACATAACTATGTTGGACCAATCAGACTAGAGTAAGGACTTACATTCCATCCCTGGGAGATATATATTTTTTCTCTCTGTCATGACCAAGAAAGAATGCCTATTGGAGCTACCTGAAGGTCACAAGGAAAACTAGTCTTAGGATGAATCAAATATCCAAAATAGTAAAATGGTAATATGGGAAAATAAATCACTTAGTAACATCATTGAGTCATTGTAAATAAACTTACTCAACCTCTGAACTTTTAGACATGGGAGTCAATAAATATCTTTATTCCTTAATTCAGTTTGTTTTTAATATATATTCTTACTATTTAATTTCATTTGTGTTTGGAATTTTTTTGTTTGTTTGTTTGTTTTTTGCAGTCGAAAGCATGCTCACTGATTTTCAAGGTTTATTGGTGATTCAAGTGCTTAATAGTAAATAGTAACAATGTACATGATTTATCTTCCCTTCCTGAATCTAAGATTTCCCTTCTCATCCAACATTATTTATTTCACCCCGTTTGATCTGTTCATCAGCTTTTGAAAATGTTCCCTTCAGGTTTAAGAACAACTTTTCCTAATCTAGTTAAAGGTTCAAATATAAATGCCTTTGAGGGCAGGTTAGGTAATGAAATGTGTGGCATTTGCCAAAGGTAAGCGAATAGACTATGCTTTCAACTTCAGGTTGAATTTGGTGGGCCACAGGCAGCACTTTTCAAATTAAAAAAAAAAAAATCTAATAGAATAGAACACAATAGATCAATCAGAACATACCCCACAAATGTAGTAAGCAGTAAATACTGTGTGTGTGTGTGTGTGTGTGTGTGTGTGTGTAACAGAGAGAGAGTTTGGGTAACGATACAAAATGTGTCTCTTACTATAAAGATACATGCACATATATGTTTATTGCAGCACTATTCGCAATAGCAAAGACACGGAATCAACCCAAATGCCCATCAATGATAGACTGGATAAATGAAATGTGGTACATTTACACCATGAAACACTATGCAGCCATAAAAAGGAATAAGATCATGTCCTTTGCAGGAACTTGGATGGATTTGGAAGCCATTATCCTCAACAAACTAATGCAGAAACAGAAAATCAAACACCATATGTTCTCATTTATAAGTAGAAGCTGAATGATGAGAGCACATGGGCAGATGGTAGAGAACAACACACACTGGGGCCTGTTGAAGGGGGTTGGGGGGATGGAGAGTGTCAGGAAGAATAGCTAATGAATGCTGGGCTTAATGCCTAGGTGATGAGTTGATCTGTCCAGCAAACCACCATGACACATATTTAGCTATGTAACAAACCTGCACATCTTGCACGTGTACCCTTGAACTTAACAGTTGAAGAAAGAAAAAAAATATGTTTCATACTGGACACTTTCACAATTTAAAAAACACTGAAGCAGATGAAATATGCTCCATTTAAAACCATCACATTTAAAACAAATACATAAAACACTATCCTAGGAAAAAAAACATTAATGCAGGTGCAACTCAGCCTAGATACAACCATCTTGTGCCTCCAAGTGGAATTCTGCTTGTATAATACTAATTTCTATTTATGTATTTATATTTGAGATGGAATCTCACTCTGTCACCCAGGCTGGAACGCAGTGGTGTGATCTTGGCCCACTGCAATCTCCACCTCCTGGGTTCAAGCAATTATCCTGCTTCAGCCTCTCGAGTAGCTGGGATTACAGGTGCGCACCACCATGCCTGGCTAATTTTTGTATTTTTAGTAGAGGCAGGGTTTCACCATGTTGGCCAGGCTGGTCTTGAACTCTTGACCCCAGGTGATCTGCCCACCTTGGCCTCCCAAAGTGCTGGGAATACAGGCGTAAGCCACTGTGCCCCGCCAGTCATTTCTATTTTAATTAAAGGTGATCGAGAATATATAATTTGGAATTGAAGTATACTGAATTTACCAGTATTCATTAAATTTCCACCACAACCTGAACTTACCGAGATAATTATAGCTCTATTACCAAATCACTTTTATTTATATGGCTCCATTTCTCACTTTTTCCCTAAATATTTTTCAAATCTTATCACCAGGTTACAACTTGATAATCTTCTGATAAAATGCTGTCTTGTCAAATATGGAACATTAGATTGTTTTTACTACTTTAAAAGTAAGATAGCCATCAAAAATGTGTTAAGATACTTTTTTTTTTTAATTATACTTTAGGTTTTAGGGTACATGTGCACAATGTGCAGGTTTGTTACATATGTATCCATGTGCCACGTTGATTTCCTGCACCCATTAACTCGTCATTTAGCATTAGGTATATCTCCTAGTGCTGTCCCTCCCCCCTCCCCCAACCCCACAACAGTCCCCAGAGTGTGATGTGTTGAGATACTTTGAAGGCCACATTATGTACCAAAACTTCCTGATCTCCTGAATTACTTCCTTTCAGTGAATATACACTGTTCTTGCCCACAGGTAACCTGAAAACAGATACCTTTTTTTTCCTTTAAAAGAAAACAATATGCATTGAAAATATTTATCTAATATGCATTTTATAACCATAAAAAATCTGTAAATTCCCAAACTAAGCTCTCAGAAACATTATAATTCATGAATTTTATTTCCAATAGTATTTTAAATCAAATATTTGAAATATCTAATATAATAAAAATCAGTTTATACTAGAAAATTTCAAAAATAGTCTCTGAATCTGCTCCCTTACTAAATGAGAAGATACTTGTAGCCTAGTAATAGAATATCTTACTTTTGTTTTATTACAAAATTTTAAAAAATTAGAAGAAACAATATACTTGAGAAATAGAATCATGAACTCATCACACCAAAGTGTTTCTTTTCTTTTCATGACAATTTTTTTTTTTTGCCTTCTCATTTTAGTAGGGTCAATTTTCTCCATTTGTAATTCTCAAGATGCATTGGTTTCATTTTTGTATATGTACACACAAACACCCTTACATATAAATACCAAATTCAGAAGAATCAAACAGTTAGATAAATTTAAGAAACTAAAACCATGGAAGAAAAGACCAGTTACCACATTTTACAAATGCTCTTCTGAACACCTTCTCTGACCATTCACCTCGATATATTATCCCAAATACCTCATGCCACTTGGTTTACAAGGTCTTCCTCTGGAATTCTGAAGCAATCGATGCAAACATTTTCATGAAGATGGATCCTGCTGTCACCGTTTTGGAGTCAGGGAGGACTCATCCATAGTAACTGGGATCATCTTTTGGATATTTCAAGAAAAATGTTGCTTTAAATTTGTTTGGATGACCAAGCATGGTGGCTCACGCCTCTAATCTCACAACTTAGGGAGGCCGAGGTGGGTAGATCACCTGAGGTCAGGAATTCGAGACCATCCTAGCCAACATGGTAAAACCCCGTCTCTACTAAAAATACAAAAAATTAGCTTGGCGTGGTAGCGTGCACCTGTAGTTCCAGCTACTTGGGAGGCTGAGGCAGGAGAATTGTTTGAACCCGGGAGGTGTGGGTTGCAGCGAGCTGAGATCCCACCATTGCACTCTAGCCTGGGTGACAAGAGTGGAAATCTGTCTCAAAAATAAAATAAAATAAAATATAAATGAATAAATTTCCTTGGACTTGAAGCTTTTTTTTTTTAAATTATCTTTGTTTTTTCTCACATTTATTTTTTTGATGTTAGGGGTTCCTTGAGTGATGAGGCTGTTTTGCTAATCTCTTGATAATAATGCTTCTGTTTCATCTGGCTGAGACATATTGCCATGGTTTTCTATCTCTCGAGAACGTGTGAAATCTGGGAAATACCTCAATCCCTGAACTGATTATTCTGGCTCTAATTTTTGCTCCAGCCTATTGCTTCCATCCTCTTTTTTTTCTTCTCATGCGTTTTCTGTTCCTTTCTTCCTCCTAAGCTTTCTTTCCTCCCTTTCAGGCTCATCTTTCCATTACAATCAGAAGTGCTTTGTAAGTAAATTCTTTACTATTCCAGTTTTTTATTTCAATTTGCTTCCTCCTTTTATGGCACCCAAGAGAGTCAATATAAGCTTTGTAGCTTTTTGTCTGCATCTTTAGTCTAATTTTCAATCATGTTTAGTTCTGAGGTAGAGACCTGAACTTTACAATTTTTATCAATCCTTTAAGCTCTATAGTTTCATCAGTTCAAAGTTCTCAAAATTTCTTCTGGGACATACCATTTAATGAATGAATTTCTCTATTTCACTTCTGACATGAACACATCTAAAGAAGCCTGAGATGGTGATTCTGATAGAACTTTGCTTGAGGCTTCAGATTTCAGCATCATTTAACTTTGCAACCAGTAATGCAAAGTTCTCTGGTTTCTCATCAATCTTCCCAGCCTTTATAATTTGATTCAGACACTTCTCAACCAGGTCAGCTGAATGACAGAATATGTCATCATCACTGTCATGAAAGTCTTCATCTTCCCAGTTCCAGACTTTCTTTTTCTGATATACTGCCTCCTGATGCAGTGGGAATCTCACAGTACAGAGAAACGAACAAGCTTCCTCTGACCAGTGGATCTTTGCTTCCCTTTTTTCTCTCCTAAGTGAATGGCTTCAGCCTGGCATTGTTTTCTTGATGAATCAAACCTCATCCTGCAGAACCAAGACCTGTCTGTGCCCCTGTTCATCAAATTCATATTCTAATTTTTCTCTTCCTTGGTTTAAAAAAAAATGGTGGGGGAGCTTTGTTTGGTTATTGATATAAAAGACCTCCCTTTTCTGTGAAAACTCTTAGACAGTAAAGTTCTCTTCAGCTTCAGGTTTCACAATATCTTCTCTCATTCTTCATGGACAGCCCATCTCGTCGTTTTTACTTGTATTTGTTTTCCTTCCAGAGGCATCCATTTCTTCTTCTAAGTCTTCTACTCACATCTTCTCCAACATCTTTCATTGCTGCTTGTCTAGTTCCTTCAACTGCGCTACTGTTCACTTGGATTCAGTCTTTCAGTCTTCTTCTGGTCCTTGCAGGATAAAGTGCTAGTGGTGCCTCCCAAGCAAAGAGCATGCCCCTCATGGACCCAACAATAAGTGCACTGTGGGATACCAGTTTTGTGGAGAGAAGTGTCATCTATGGGTGTTTCACAAATCACTGAAGCAGTGGCAAGTCTTTGGTGATAGCATTACCTTTTAGGGCCAGACACATACTGCAGCTAGATGGTGCCTCAAAAAGCCAGTGACTCATCCCTTTCAATCTATGGGGTCTAAGGATGGTTCTTCTCTTCAGAGTGTCCAGGCTGTAGGGAGTGATGGATCTGCAGCTAGGAAGAGAAGCTGCTGTGGGTGGGAAGATGCCGCTGCTCCTCTTCTAGGTTTTACTCTCCCCTGCTGTCTTGCTAGACATCAGGTTCCCAGGAATCAGGGTATAGCAGCACCACGGGCCTTTCCTTCTTTACCTCCTCAGGTTTTGAGCAACTGGTAGCCCTATGCCTTCCCCTGCACCACCTGGACACCCACCAGGCTGGCTTCTTGAAGTCACCATGGAGTGTTTTGATGTCAGAGAATATGTCCGAGAGGAGAGATCATAACTGGTTTCCGATTCATCAGTTCTCTCAAAAACGACAGAAACAAAAACGTCAAAATCAGAGCTTATGTTCATTTGGCAGTGTCATGCAAGACATACATATTGTATTTTTTTCAAAGGATGGAGTTTGATTTGACTTTTTCAGAATATTTCATATGTAACATTACAGACTGGAAATCATTTGGCCCTTAAAACTCTTTTTGTGTAGCATTTATCCTTTGTAATGGGATTAAGAAATTTGAATAAAGCTGGCATGTTGGGCTTTAATACAAAGTAAGGGCTATGAGGCAGAAAAATAATTAAGTATTCTTTATTTATATTTTAGATAAGTAATACCAATTACATTCAATTAACATAAAATATAATCTTAAAAAGGTAAATAATCATTTAAACTTGATATATGAGAATAAAAAGTGCAATTTCTTCTATTGACATTGTTGGTATGAGAAGATGAGGTCTTCTCCTGGCCTACATACGGGAAATTAGTACGATGAAGCTGTTTCTTTCTCTTCTTTTTTTTCTTTTTTTTTTTTTTGTAGACAGAGTCTCGCTCTGTAGTCCAGGCTGGAGTGCAGTGGCATGATTTCAGCTCCCTGCAACTTCCGACTCCCAGGTTCAAGCGATTCTCCTGCCTCAGGCTCCCGAGTAGCTAGGATTACAGGTATGCGCTACCACGCCCAGCTAATTTTGTATTTTTAGTAGAGAGAGGATTTCACCATGTTGGTCAGGCTTGTCTCGAACTCCCAACCTCAGGTGATCCACCGCCTCGGCCTCCTAAAGTGCTGGTGTGTCCGGAATTGGTGCGTTCTTGGTCTCACTGACTTCAAGAATGAAGCCGCGGACCCTCGCGGTGAGTGTTACAGCTCTTAAGGCAGCACGTCTGGAGTTCTTTCCTCCCAGTGGGCTCGTGGGCTCGCTGGCTTCAGGAGTGAAGCTGCAGACCTTTGCGGTGAGTGTTACAGCTCATAAAAGCAGTGTGGACCCAAAGAGTGAGCAGTAGCAAGATTTATTGCAAAGAGCGAAAGAACAAAGCTTCCACAGTGTGGAAGGGGACCCGAGCAGGTTGCCACTGCTGGCTTGGGCAGCCTGCTTTTAATTCTCTTATCTGGCCCCACTCACGTCCTGCTGATTGGTAGAGCCGAGTGGTCTGTTTTGATAGGGCACTAATTGGTGCATTTACAATCCTTCAGCTAGACATAAAGGTTCTCCAAGGCCCCACCAGAGCAGCTAGATACAGAGTGTCGATTGATGCATTCACAGAACCTGAGCTAGACACAGGGTGCTGATTGGTGTATTTACAATCCCTGAGCTAGACATAAAGGTTCTCCACGTCCCCACCAGACTCAGGAGCCCAGCTGGCTTCACCCAGTAGATCCTGCACCAGGGCTGCAGGTGGAGCTGCCTGCCAGTCCCGCGCCGTGCGCTAGCACTCCTCAGCCCTTGGGTGGTCTATGGGACTGGGCGCCGTGGAGCAGGGGGTGGCGCTCGTTGGGGAGGCTCGGGCTGCACAGGAGCCCATGGAGGGGGTGGGAGGCTCAGGCATGGCGGGCTGCAGGTCCCGAGCCCTGCCCCTTGGGAAGGCAGCTAAGGCCCGGGTGAGAAATCGAGCGCAGCACTGGTGGGCTGGCACTGCTGGGGGACCCAGTACACCCTCCGCAGCCTCTGGCCTGGGTGCTAAGCCCCTCATTGGCAGGGCCGGCCGGCTGCTCTGAGTGAGGGCCGGCCAAGCCCGGGCCCGCCAAGCCCACGCCCACCCGGAACTCCAGCTGACCCGCAAGCGCCGCGCGCAGCCGCGGTTCCCGCTCGTGCCTCTCCCTCCACACCTCCCTGCAAGCTGAGGGAACCGGCTCCCGCCTTGGCCAGCCCAGAAAAGGGCTCCCACAGTGCAGCCGTGGGCTGAAGGGCTCCTCAAGTGCCGCCAAAGTGGGAGCCCAGGCAGAGGAGGGGCCGAGAGCAAGCGAGGACCGCCAGCACACTGTCACCTCTCACTGGGATTACAGGCGTGAGTCACGGTGCCAGGCCGAAGCTGTTTCTTAAGTTAAAATGTAGTAAGTTAACATGATTTATTATTAGTTTCTATGTAGGGGAAAGCTAGCTATGAGGTTTTAACAGAAACATTAGTCTTAAACTCATTCTGTAGGCTATTCCAAAAAATTAACCATGTTTTCAATTTTTTCTCACAGCCTATACAACCTGTGAGAAATAAGAGGCAGAGATGCTAAGGAGATCTGCCTTAAGCTTAGACAAGATTTTGTTGGCACTTTCCCTTGCTCAATAATACTCTTTTATGCCCACTTCACAATGAGGCAAATGTCACATACAAATTCAGAGCAATTGAGCCTCCCGGAACAGCAGATGGGTGAGGGGCGTGTCCTCGGATGATGTCCCTGAAGCTGATGGGAACAGCCTGCCGCTATGGGGCTGTGTGTGCCTGTGAACATGCATGCATGGCCAAGTGTGCTGCAGTGGCTGTGTGGTGATGGGGATCTCCACTGTGTAACTCCACAAGCTCAAGTTTGCGAGACTCAGCCAGGAAGCCAGCAATCTATCTCTGCTCACTTGCACTCATATAGGTTAACAGTGTTTGCAATGTAGTATCTTTCTCCTTAGATACAGTGCCCTGTGAGTATACCACCTGAGCTCCTTCAACGAGCAGCCTTCAGAGTGATGGATGGGGACTTTACATTATTTTAAGCATATACAATAGAGCCATTTCATTCTTCCTCCACTGGCCTTCCCATGAATTATTGTCTGAGTGCTTTGGTATCTTAGTGTAAAGCCAGAACTTGGAACATTGTCCTAATTTGCTGTATCTTAGGCATAGTGTGGCAGAAGCCCATCCAAACAGGAGACAGGAGACCTAGGTTTTGTCTCCACTCTGCTAGAACCTGCAGTTTGTCCTTGGAAAAGTTACTTCAATTTCTTTGTGCGTGTTGAGAAATTTGGGCTCAATGATCTCTAAGTGTCATTTCAACTCTGAGATTCTGTAGTGGGAAGAGCTCACAAATAGGATTTCTCTAACTCAGGAGTTGTTTATGTGGAATGAAGCTAGAGTTTTGCAATGCTTTGTTTTATTTCTAATATTTCTTTAGACCTTATTTGGTTTATTTGGTCTAATGTTCTTAACTACATTGTATTGCCAATATATTTTCTGTATAGAAGTAAATTATCCTGAATTTTTATCTGTATGACATCAAATATATTTGACTGAAATTCTAACTATGCTGACTGATGGGGTCAAGTGACAGGTGAGTTTTTTCCTAGACTCCTGGATTCTACAAGGATTGGATCAGGAAAACTCAAGGTAGGGCACCAGCACATCTCTACACCAAGACTGTACCAAGCACCCACCATTATTCCTGGGCACATTTCATAGTGCACAGGTGGATGGGGGAATTAGATGGTGGCACCCACAAGGCACAAACAAAAAGCATACTTTTTGTTATATTTAGATCTAATCCTTCACATGTGAATTACATATGAAGAGGAAACATAGCATAAACTGAGTAATATATGTACACTAAAGTTTTACCGCTTCTTCATTTGTGAATAAATATGCAGAGAGAGATATAGAAGACAGAATGGGAGAAAATAATAAAGATTTTTACTTGTGGAAAAGAGTAGCTGTGCAAATAAAAATAGTTCAGTGAACATGAGTCTGAGTCAATTCGTTTTAGTATCAAGTAGATAGATGATAAGTAGGTAGACGAAATAATTTTGGCTACTAACCAGCTTTAGAATAAAAATATATTCTTTTTATTATTTTGATCAGGTTTAAATTTGCACCAAAAACAAGTTATGATTTTTTAATTGAAATTTCATTCTTGACTAGTATACGTAAATGTATGTTTAATAGATGATTGCAGTGGCTAGTAAGGAACAGCTAATTCTTTCACCTGGCATAGCTTTTTCTTGAGTAATTATTTTATAATTAGTACTAATTTATAGTAATGAAATGTCTTCCTAGTGAAGGAAATACTGAATAATGTATTGACAAATAGCAAATGTTGAATAAATGATTGAGTATGATTTGAAAGCAATAATTAAATTCATGTTAGTTTCACTCTGACAGTGAAATACATTGTGTACAAAATTTTTGGAATACATGGTGTTTTTTACAGAAAAATTATGCATTTGTATTCCAAACACAGAGATAGAAATACTCCAAGTATATGATAAAAAGAGTATATTTTTCTGCTGATTTAATATGTGTTTAGGACCTATGAAACTAGGTGAACATTTCAAACATTCAATCTAGTTAATGTTATTAAATATTATACAGCTTAAAAATATATTCCATGTTTGAACAGCTAATGATGATAATACTGTTCATCATTAGAATGTCACAAGTCAGGGCATGACTAAAGTAAGGAGCTAACCAGAAAGTTCTGCCCTAGATTTGTTTTATCACTGATAGTCAGAAATAGCTTGCCTTTACCAGATCCTATCATTTCAACCTATGGATTTATTATTAAGGTCTTCGTATTATCATAGATAAAAATACATATCTATGTTTGTATGTAGCCTAGAACAAGAACTAAAATATAACAAATTAAAATAATTAGAGAATAAAAGTTATCTATATTATTTACAAAAAAGATGTTCTGAAGAGAACAACAGAGAACAAAATATCTCATGTGTCTCATATTCTAATTATCAGTTTATCAGAGGCATTTGGGAAAGCAGAGGATCACAGTGAATTAAGGCTGTTGAAGTTGGCGTAAACAACTATAGCCTCTGGCCAGGCGTGGTAATCCCAGCACTTTGGGAGGCTCAGACGGGTGGATCACCTGAGGTCAGGAGTTCAAGACCAGCCTGGACAACATGGTGAAACCCCATCTCTACTAAAAATACATAAATTAGCTGGGCATGGTGGCACACTCCTGTAATCCCAGCTACTCGGGAGGCTGAGGCAGGAGAACCGCTGGAACCCAAGAAGCGAGAGTTCAGTGAGCCAAGATCACACCACTGCACTCCAGCCTGGGTGACAGAGTGAGACTCTGTCTCCAAAGAAAAAAGAAAACTATAGCTTCTGAGCTGGGATTCAGTGGATATGTAAGAGTCACAGGGTAAACAGATCTACCCTGGATTTTGTGAAAAATATAAGCAAAGGGAAGTAAGCACAGCTTGGAGTACCACCATCTAATAGAAAATGTCAGCCACAAATGCAAGCCACATGCGTAATTTTACATTTTCTAGTGGTCACATTAAGAAAAGTAAAAACAAGCAAGTGAAGTTAAATTTAATAACATATTTAATGTAACCCAGTATATTCAACATATTATGATCTGAACTTGTAATTCATATAAAAATTATTAATGAGATATTTTACATTTTCAGACAATGCTTCTGAAATCCAGTGTGTATTTCATATTGATAGCCCATCTCAAAATGGACTAAGTGCCCTGCAAGTGTTCAGTATTGGCATATGGCTGGTGGGTGTGGAAGGTCAGCTTCAGTCACTCTCCTCAGGCCTGACTGGCTGTGTATTTTCATCAGTGAAGAATTTCCTAGTGAATTCATGTGAAGTGTTCATCAGAGAATAAGAAACGCAAACCATACTGATAGTTTAGAATAATGTACACATTTTATAAAAGCCTAAGCGAAAAGACCCCTGTCTCATTAGGCCTCTCTGCTGCATTTGCCACTGTAGATGACTTTTTAAAACTACCCACTAACGCCTTCTCTCCTATTTCAGTGATGAGTGCACATTTTGCTTCTCAGTTAGGTCCTCTTTTTCTGCCCTTCAGTGTTAGTGTTTTACAAGGTACTTTTTTTAAAACCCCTTCTTTGTTCTCATTCTACAGACTTTCCCAGGAGTATTTCAAGCTCTCATATATGCTGATGTTACTCAAGTCGTAGCTCTAAGCTTTGCATCTGTTTTAAACTCTTCACAAGCTCATCATCCTTCCTTTGCCACGTATTCCTCTAGTCCATATTTCATGTTGTCATCATCATTTGTTCAATTAGAAACCTGATGGTGAGCCTTGATACTTCCCACACTCTTGCTAATAATCAGCAAATCTTGCTGATTTTACCAACTAATTATATATTGGTCCTTCCGTTACTACATTTCTGCTAAAACTGTTTCACTTCCTTTCCCTACTCTCTATTTCTTGGAACGAGGCAAAAATCTTCATTGATTCCCTGTTCTGTTAATCATATACCCTCAAACCCATTCTCCCAACTTCTAACAATGGAATGTAAAATGAACATCGATCATCTTTACTCTCTTGCTTAAAACATTTCAGTGGCTGCCACTGCCTAAAGAAAAAGGTCCAGGTTCTCTAGTCCTCTTTATTCCCTTGTTCTTTAATTTTATTCCCTTATTACTTTCTGAATCAAACTTCACACCCTATCAATACAGAACTCCATGTAGCTTGCCACAAACATCAAGCAGTGTGCGCCTATTGAACCGTGTGAATCGTGTTTACGTGACTCCTTTTGCCCTTCACGTTCTTCAGCCCTGGACTCTTATTCAGCTATCAAGAGCCCACATGTGCATCAAATCATTTTTTAAGGGTTATAAATTGACCACTATCAAAAACTGCTTCAGACTAAAATGGATTCTCTTGTTACAGCTATTGCAGTATTCAACACATATATTAGATTATCTTATGTATGGCTCCACCACTAAGTTGTACATATATAGAGGACAGTAATCAGTCATGTTCTATCTATTTTTGTATCTCTGATATATAGCACAGTGCTTTTTATAAGGATTTTCTGAACTCAACTGCAATCAGGCTAGAAACACAACCATTTTATATGTTCTCTCTCACATACAAACTTGTGTTCACATGTACATGCAGAGTCAGGGCTACTTAGGTTAAACAAACACATATGAAGAGACTAAAATATTTTCTCAAATTAAAAGTTGAATATATGTGACAGCAATGCAGCTCCCACAAAACTTGATTTGTGTTTAGACTGCCTTATTTAAAAATTATATGACACTTTCAAGTGTAAAATTCCTTGTCTGCACCTGAAACATTGCGTTTAGTTCTTTGTAAACAGACACAAAAAGAGCCATGGTGATTAGTGTTGAAATATCCTCATACAATCCATGGTACCAATTAACCTCTCTAACCCTCAGTTTCCTCATCTGCAAAATGAGGAAATTAGGCCTGTAAGAACCTTCTTGGATCTGAGATTTTTTAATTCAATGCCATGTCAAGATGAGGAATAAAGAACAGAAGGAATAGAGTGAGAGGAAACAAAACAAAACTTGCTTACCTCTCAATGTGTGCTTCATGCACCTATTAAAACACAGATACATAATTTTGATTAAAACAATTTTATGAATCTAAACTTTTCAAAATGCATGAGTGTTTATATGACTTTACAGAAATACAGGAGAAGGTGAATGTGTTTTATTCCTTATAAGTCCAATAGGTATTAAGTAACAATGCCCATAAACATTAATAATCTTTGTTTTATTTTGCTATCCCCAAGATAGAAAGAGTTACTCTAAGAAAATGTTGAATCTGATAAGAATTTAATTCCTTATGTGGCCATTCCCAGAAAATCAATGGGATAATGCTGAGATGTCAGTGCACTTTCATTTGGTTAGTCATGTCATACAGTCATGTCATGTGTTAAAATCTTCATATGATTCTATGTGAAGTTCCGAGAGCCATTAAAAATATATGAACTCACTATGGCCTTAAGTGGTACCTAGAACACTTTTGTGTACATTGTTAGTGTGCAATAAATTATTATTAGCTGAATTATGAACACTCTAGTAAAAAGTGTTCCGTAAAGCATAATGGTATAGTTTTAGAAACATCACCAATGACCAAAAATACACTGAAAAGCAAAGTTTATGATGACAGTAGATAGAGTGGTCTCTGCTATTTTGGCGGTTTCTGTAGGTAAACATTAGTTTAATTAAATACTCTTTTATGTAAAGAGCAATATTTACTGAAAAGATGTAGGCAGTATAGTATGAATAAAATAAAAACAGATGGCTCACTCTTCTTTTTAACGCATGTCCAAAATAACTTCCCAGATGAAACCATTGATCACAGTTTGGTATGTAAAAATCTCCATACTTTCTATGTTCTCGTAATGGGATGTCAAGTGTAACTTTTCCCATTCTACTGGAATTATTAGAAGCCGGAACTGAGAGCAAAAGGGTACATGCTGACAATTAGAGCAAACGTCTTAACCTCTCTGATCTTCAGCTTCTTCATGTATACAGTGGGAACAATAATGCATTTTCTCCCTAACTCATAGTATTTTTTCTTTTAATTGATATAATACATGCAAAAGCGGTCTATAATTATAAATCATTACATAAATAGGATATTATTCTTATTTATGTAGAATGAAAATAAGCTTTTCACGACATAATGCCAAAAACAAGCAAGGAGTCCTTTAAACCTATAAAAATATGATAGGCTTAAATATATTAATTTGAATGTAAATTTTGTGTTGAAATAAATCAAAATGCCCGTTCAACTGAAGAGCTTTTACTAAAACCAATACTTTTTAATACTTCAAAAACTATTTATGAAATTGCCATATATTATATAGCCTTTAAAACTTATTATAATGTTTTTTCTCTTGTTTCAAAATAATCTATTAAGTGAACTTTAGAATATAATCATATGCTGTACATTACCCTTACGGCAATAAAATGCATGGACAAATACAGAAAATAATGTGCCTAAAATGGAAATAGTTGCAATTAGCTTGTGGAACTGCAACTTTTCAACACTTTACAAGTTTTTTGTTTAAAACATGTATTATTGTGTATCTCTTTTCATTTAAATACAGGGAAAAGTAAGAGAAAATCAAAGTTCTAGAAGTTACTTCTTTAAGATAAACTAGGAGATAAACTCTGAATATACTCATATAAGAAGTTATCTCAATGATCCTCTTTGTCTTACTTTGTTCAGACTGTTATAACAAAATGCTATAAACTGAGTGGGTTACAAATAACAGAAATTTGTTTTTGAAAGTGGAGAAATCCAAGTTTGGTGTCTGGTGAGGGCCTGCTTTCTGATTCACATATGATGTCTTCTTGCGGTGTCTTCCAGTGGCAGAAGGGGCTAGCTCTCTCTCTCTCTGGAACCTCTCTCATAAGGGTACTAATCCCTGTCATGAAGGTGGAGCCATCATTACCTAATGACTTCCCAAAGTCCCCACCCCCTAATTACCATCACCTTGAGGGTTAGGATTGCAACATGTGAATTTGAGCACTCAATCTACAGCAGTCCTATCGTAGCACATCTCTAAAAACATAGTGGGAGTTAAAGGGGGAAAGGGATTCTTTCCATAGTGACTTTGGACTTCACTAATACTGTTTGTTTGTCTTTGCTTTTTAACATTACTTCTTCAAGACCAGAGCTCACAGTAGCTTGAAGAATTTTGAACTCTTGCTCAGACCCTCCTTAATTTGGGGCAGGAAATGTTTTTTTAGCTTTGTAGGAATCATTATCATTGGATAAAGTGTTTGAAGAAAAATCATGTTTACAGAAGTATCTATTTTCCTGTCACTTCTGTTCTTTGTGTCAGGGCCATAGAGAGGACCAGGCCCAGACCTGCCTTCCCAAAAATACATGTCTAACACAGAAGGCAAAAGACTTGGATGTCAGCATGTCAGCATGAATACTGTCTTCAATGCATGGATGCCAGCTAAATAGAGTCTTCATTCTTCATGTTAAAATTGCACCAGCTGTATTGAGTAGGGGGCTGAGGGGACATAGCATGGTGAAAGTTGAGGCTGAAGGGGTCAGAAAAGCCTAGAGCAGCACATCCAGAAGCTTCAGAATTGTTCTGTGGGAAATAAGTAGCCATGGAATGGTTGAAACAGGAGGTCACCCAAGCAACCACAAAGAATAGGCCAAGGAGGGGGCCATAGAAACAGAAGAACAAGAATCCCAGGGATTGAAGAACACTAAGTCCAGTCAATTTTCTTTGCATCTAGGGAAACTGAAGCCAAGAGAGGAAAAGAGACTTGTCCATGGTCACCAGTTGGCTTCTGAGGTTCAAAATAAGGGGGATGGGGAAATCCACAGAAGATCTGTTCTTACTCTCTGAAAAGGACAAACAAGTGATCATGGGGTCGCTAATTGGAACAACCAAGGACTAACTAGATGGGCCACTTTGGGGGTTTGGTGGGTGGGAAATGGCAGCAGCAGGAATGTTTATTTTGATCAGCTTCTCTCATTTCATCTCCTCCTCCTACCCTCTCCTACTGAGCAAGCTTCCCTATGTGCTGGCTGTAGACACCCCCTCTGCCCCCCCACAGCCACAGTGCTGGGTCACTGCCAAGGCACAGAACAGCCAGATGATTCATGCAACTGGCAAATCTACAAAGAGTAGATTTCTGCTCTTAACTAAGGCCTGCAGAGGCTGCACCAGCCCAGAATCCGTCTCCATAAACATCTTCCTGTAACTCCACCTCCTTCAGACTGCAGACAGGGTTAGCAGGTCTGAAAGGGGACAAAGCAGAGGCCTGCAGGGCCCAGGCATAGGGGTCAGGGTGGCTATGCCCTGCTGCTGTCCCAGCCTGGGGAGATGCTGCCTCTCTTCACATCTGATTGCTCCCATCTTCCATTAAGCTCTGTCCATGGGCTATTTGCATTTTACTTTTCAGCTGAACTGAATATTCAACTTAGTAAAACTATATTTATCACCACATTATGTTTCATGAATTCTAGTTTTATATATATATATAAATGCACTAGATTAAATTCCAAAAGCTGCCATTTTAATTGGATTTAAATATTACCAAACTTTATGAAAAACTGGAAATTTTGTTATTCACAAATAGCCAAAATTGACAGGGATGATACATAAAATAGCCTTAAAATGCTATTAAAAGCACATCTTTTCCCAGATAATTTTACTTCATGAGACTGACCTGGAACTCTGATCTCTATAATCTGTCTAGTTTTTAGATACATTAATGTTTAGTCTTTAAACTGGACAAAAAAATATTGTGAAAGATAATTCCAAAATCAGCCTATAACCCATTGCATCTCAGTGGATTTGGCAGCAGCCTGATCTTTTCTCTGGTGTAACCCTGGCATCCCTGGTTTATTTAATTCTTTAAACTTTAATTAAAAAACAGCAGGAAAAGCCAAGAAGATAAAGCAGATGAAAATCCCTTTATAGCCTGAAATACAGTGAATATCAGTTTGAGAGAATGAGAACAAATTTTGTTCAAACATGAATGTGACCCATGAAAATGTATTTCTTGTGGTCTATCATTTTGCAGAGAAAAACCATACCAATCTTTTGTCTTCTTGCACTAGAAATATCAGAATCAAGCATCTGAAAAACTTGTTTATCAGAAATATAATTCTTTTACCTAGCTTTTTCCCCCTTCCCCAGTATTATTTAAGCTTGTTGTTAAATCTACTGTATTGTGGTGTCAGATTCACAAGCTTGCAATGCAATCTCCACTGAATGATGTGACTGTTTCAATAATGTAGCAAATATGAGAATTTTGCTGTTGGTTTGTTGAAGGGCAAATTAACCTTCTAGCAATCTTCTGTGATATAGAAGTGATCTATTTGTAATAAAACTATAAGCTGAATTGGGATCCAGAGGTTAATAGAAACAAGACATACTACCTAGCCCAGTGCCCTGTACATCAGATGCATTGAATACTTGTTTACTGCATGTATAGATGAATAAATAAATAAGTGAATGAAAAAAGAAAGTGTCTGGGGAGGAGGAAAATAAAATAATGACTTTTAATTCTAAAGAATATCTCTAGAAATTAATCTTGATAAAAATTTTTTAATAATTTCCATCTTTTCCACTGGTATAGTTAGTACATTTTAAGCTCAATTTCTTTATTGGGATAGACAAATCAAATATGCAGGTTTACTTATTTGGTTGTATTAAGTTATTTTCATGAACCAAGCACAATTATGGACCATCACAACATGGCAGTTTTGCTGTGTCTCACAGGGAGAATTTTTGGAAGGACCCTTGTGGTCCTTGAAAGTTTGCAAACTAGAGGTCCTTGAAAGTTTGCAAACTAGAGGCAGAAGACAAGGAAAGAGTCAAACTATAAATCATAGGAACAAATGCATTCACCCAGGACATGCACTCTGCTTTTTCCACAATAGAGAGAAACAGCTGTCTTCTGTGTTTACCTTTCCTACTGTTGGCAGCATTATCATTCTCCCAGTCATCCCCTCGCAGAACTTGGAGCTCATTTTATAGCTTCCACAAAACACTGCCTGACTGCTTTAGTTTGTCTTCTCCCCTGGAAATTCTGGCTTAAATTTTTATACCCCAAGAACATAATTCCTTTAAGAGAAAGGTTGACTCTCTGACCCATGCTTCTCCTTCTCCCTAAAAGTCGTATAAGTTCAGGTAGTCTTGAGTCATGCCAGGGTCCAAAGACCTTCAAAGAACAATTGATCTATGACCATTCTGTCTTCACTCCACCTTATTTGTTTGATGCTCTTAGATGATCTTGATTTCTGACTTTCTTACAAACCTAGCTTTGTCTCAATGTTCAGACAGGTGTCCCCCTGCATTCTGCTTATTCCAGGGTGGAGAACCTAAGACACTGCCCTTCTTGTTCTGATATATGACATATGTGTTCTAATATATGACATATCTCCTATCCTTTTTCCATGGCTTTACAGTTGCTGGTGGCACGCCCCCTGGTGTGTTAACCAGAACTCATAATCTCTGCTGAGGTTATCCTGCTGTTCTTTAAGATCCTTCTTTAAGTTATATCTACTAAAGTCTCCTATTAGGACTCCACAACTCTTCGCAGCTCTTTTTATTTTTCTCAGATGCAAGTGAATATTGGTCTCTTGTACTAACTAGTGTCAGTATCAATGGTGCAAGACTGGTGATGGGGTAATAACTGGTGCTGTAATTGTCATTTTCTGAGTACCAAAAGATGTTTGTGTGGTCCTGAAGTCTTCAAGTGCACTGTGCATTATTTATATACTAAATAAATACGACAATTTTACTCCTTAAATAAGTATATAATGTTAGGATTTATAAAATAGAAATGCTTCAGTTTTGGAATTCAGATTAACTTGTGTCATTATTTACTTCTTCTATTGGTGCACAGTAACAGTACTAGCAGCAGAATTGCTGTTATGTGCAATTTGAGACGTCCCACACACCTTTTCCATGTTGATATAGGTCATCAAATATACCCAATGTATGATGAGAGACTTTCTGATTATTCATCATTATTGGGTCGACTGCTGCTCATAGAATTTTACATGTATTTTCTTTATTTGCTCTCACAAATAGAACCTATTAGCAGGATTTATTACTATCCTTGCTTTGGAAATGAGAACAATAGAGCAAAAAAGAGTTAAGTAATTCTCCTAAGCTCACAATATAAGTAATTGAAGAGAGACAGGAAATCAAGCAGTTTTACTGGAGAGCCAGTGCCCTTAAGCACTTTACCTCATAGAGTTTTTTTTCCCTGTATTCCAAGGTTTGTATCAAATTCACTATTGGCTTATATCAATTTGGCTATTAATAAATATTTTTTGACAGTGATGATGAGAATGCCGGAAGATATCACAGATAGTTCTGGCAGCAGGAAAAAAAAAAAAAAAAAGAAAACTCGAGGCTGTGTGTGTGTGTGTGTGTGTGTATGTGTGTGTGCATGTACATAAGCCAAAAAGCAAACATTACTTAGAAAGTTAATCAATATTTTGTTAAGCACCTAGTGGACATTGGCATTGTATTCACTGGCAACCAACCATGGTTGCTTCCCTGAAACAGCGTCTAGTCAAGTTAGGGAGACAGTCAAAAGTAATGTTTTGTGGGTAGTAGAGGTGTCATAGGACACCTTAGGAAGCATAGAGCATTCATAACAAGGAAGGCTTCCGGCCATACATAGCAGGGAAGACTTCTGGAAGAACAAAACAATTAAGCTCAGAACTAAGGAGATAAGCCAAACTTTTTCACGTTAAAGGGTCCTGATAGAGAGTGATCAGTCCATGCAGAGAGAGAAGAAAGTGTATTGGAAATTGTGGAGGGTTGCTGTTGTGCAAAGCAGGAGTGGCAGGGAGGGGTCTGAAGTGATCTCCTATTCATGAGATGTTTTTATAACTTTCTATGAAAATCCCTCATCCTCTGGGAATGAGTCTGTAGAAATGGTGGGCACCAGTAACAGTGTTTTTCCCACCTGACTCTGCCCTGTAGCCACTGTTGATAGATCTAAGGGTGGGCAAGTGACCAAAGTGCCACATTTGAAGTCTTTCCTAGGATTTCTGAAACTGGCACCAATAAGAGCAAAGCATTTCCTTCCCAGTGATTTGAACTTCTAAGTCAGTGTAGCATAAGAGGTCTTTGTTTCTTCTCATAGAATAGAAGATGATTTGGAGTAAGAGAGAAGCAAGAATAAGAAACAAAGTGAGTACTGGAAAAATGTTTCTCCCGAGAAACAAGGTCCAGGAGAAACCATGAATATTTATGATGCTCCAGGTTTATCTTTTCAAATTTCCAATTTGCGTAAGTGTTTAGAGTTGGATTCTTGCTCTTTGAACCCAAAGAATCAAACAATAAAATGATTGGTTAAATTGGTGCAATGTGTGTTGTATGTGTTTGAGACTGGAACCCTCTAAGAGCTCAAAGTGGCAAGGGGCAGAGATAATATAAAGGTATGTTTTCTAGTTGGTCAGTACACATCATGAGCATAGAGAAAAAAATGTTGATTTAGGACAGGACATCCTGAAATAAAGAACTATCATGAGATCTCTTCTTCAAAGAACTTCAGAATTTGTTTTTATTGTCAGAAATTCTTTGGTGGCAAAAGCAATTCACAACATCTGGAGCAGAATGTAAGCCATAAGGCAGACATAACCTTCCCCTGCACTTAGAGTCAAGGTACAGAGAATTTTCATATATCCCTTACCCTCACACATGTGTAGCCTCTTTGATTGTCAACCTCCTCATCCAAGCAATACATGTGTTTCAGCTGATGAATCATACATTGATACATCATTGTCACCCAGAAAGCATAGTTTACCTTATGATTCACTCTTGGCCTTGTACATTCTGTGGGTTTGGATAAAGGTATAATGACATGTACCCACCATTATAGTGTCATACAGGGTAGTTTCACTGCCCTAAAAATCTACTGTGATCTGCTTACTCATTTCCTCTTCCCCCAACTTCTGGCAACCATTGATCTTTTTACTCCATAGTTTTGTCTTTTCCAGAATGTCATATACTTGGAATCATATAGTATGTAACATTTTCAGATTAGCTTCTTTTACTTCGTGATCCGCGCCTCGGCCTCCCAAGGTGTGATTACAAGGTGAACCACCACACCCGGCCAGACAATTTTTTTAAACCTTCATCAATAAAGTTTTGGCAATTATTAATAAAGTTATAAGCATTCCTGTGCAGGGGTGTGTGTGTGTGTGTACACTAGTCTTCAACTCCTTTGGGTAAATAGCAACGAATGTGATTAGTGAATTATATAGTAAGAAAATGTTTAATTTTGTAAGAATCTGCCAAACTGTCTTCCAAAGTGGGTATACCATTTTGCATTCCCACCAGCAATGAATGAGAATACTTGTTGCTCCACATCCTTGCCAGGATTTGATGTTGTCAGTGTTTTTGATTTGGGCCATTCTACTAGGTGTGTAATAGTGTCACATTGTAGTTTTAATTTGCATTTCTCTGATGATCATATGATGAGGGGCATCTTTTTATATGCGAATTTGTCATCTATATATCTAGAATAGCGAGCCCAGAAATAGACCCACATAAATATATACTTTCTCTACTGGTCTTTGACAAATGAGCAAAGGCAATACAATGGGGAAAAGGTAGTGTTTGCAATAAATAATGCTAAAACAACTGGACAACCACACTTAAAAAAAAGTGAATCAAGACACATACCCTAAACCATCCACAATAATTGACTCACAGTGGATCATGGAACTAAATATAAAATCCCAAACTGTAAAACTCCTAGAGGATAGCATAGAAGAAAATCGAGATAATTTAGAGTTTGGTGATGACTTTTTAGATACAACATCAATGGCATGATCAATGAAATTAATAACTGAGCTGGTTTCATTATAACTTAAATTTTCTTCTCTGCTAAAGATATGTCCGAGAGAATAAAAAGAGAAGCAACATACTGGAAAAAAAGATTTGCAGAAGACATATCTCATGAAAGACTGTTATCCAAAGTAAAAAAGGAAGTCTTAAAAACCAAGTTACCAAAGAACACACTTTAAAAATGAGCCAAAGACTTTAATGGATACCTCATCCATTATATGATTACCTTAGGCATAATTTGAATTAGTTTCCTTAGACACAGATTTTACTCTTCTTAGTGTCATTAAATAGCCTAGTGTCTTCTGACACTGGGAAGTGCTCAGAGATGGAGGTATGTGCTGTTACTGGAACTAGGAGTCACGGAGTCACAGAGAGTATTTTCCTCCTCTACAGCCCAGTTGTATCTATTAATGTACTTTTTACCCAAATGGCTGACTTTGCTTGCCCGACACAGAAAAGTGGTGAGTTAGAAAAGTGAATCAAGGTTTGATACTCAGTACAGCCCGAATTGAGAGATGAAAGAGTAAGTGTTATTGTTGAAGTGGTGGAATTGGAGCTGAAGATAAATTTGTCAAGAAAGCCCCTGTTTGAAGTGTCTTTGGAATACATGCTAGTTGGTGTGACCAATAGACAACTGATAGATATATGGTGTCTAAATCTTCAGATGTGATGTGGCTAGAGGTGAAGAATCAAAACTCAGTGCATGTAGATGATAATTTCTGCAAAAGGACTGTAAGAGATTGCTCAGGAGAGGACATGGCACATCAACAAACTGGGGAAGGTCAGGCATGACCAGCCTCTTATTAATATAAATAAAAATCTGTTTTTTAGGTTTCATGGAAGAACTGCTTATTTAATCTTTAATAATAATAAATGTGCTCTTTTAAACATTTTTACTGAAGACCCTTGATGTTTTCATTCTACCATGACATACACACTATTAACTTCTTTTGTCTGGAGCCCAGGTGAAATCTAACCACCCGTGACTAAAATAGTGAATTTCGGAAATACTGTCTTCACCTTCTATATCCATTACTTTCCCGACTAATTTCCATTCACTGGTATCCTTCTTTGAGTCCCTGTCTACCTAAAATGACTACAAAGTAACAAGCTTGGGAAAAAGCTGATACTTTTAGTCAGATAAGTCTTCCAATGCCTTTTAAATGATACTGCAAAGAAAGCTGCAGAGTTTCCCTGGGCTTAAAGCCAGCTCTGCTAGCATCCTTCCTAGACTATTTTATCTAAAGACATTCTCTCATTGGATACCCCTCTGAACACATTTCTTTAGGCTTGGCACAGAAATAAAAGAAATATTTCTCATGGCATAGTAAGCTGAACAGTGGTCCCCAAAGGTATCAGGTACTAATCCTTGGAACCTGTAAGTGTTACTTAACTTAGGGGAAAAAAAAGTGTCATTTCAGATGCGATTCAAATAAGAATTTTGAGACGAGGAGGTTATCCTTGATTATGTGGTTGGTCCCTAAATGTCACCACAAGTATCCTTATAAGAGCAAGACAGAAAGAAATTTGACGTATACGCAGAAGAGAAGACGATGTATACATGGAGTATAGAGAGATTTGAAGGTGTCGAACTTCGGAAAGATAGAAGTGATACGGACATACATCCAGGAATGTTGGCAGCCACTAGAGGCAGGAAGAGAAAAGGAAGGAGACTTCCCTAGAGCCTCCAGAGGAAGCATGGCCCTGTAACACCTTGATTTTGGCCCAGTAATGCTGACTTTGGACTTCTGGCTTTCAGAAAATGTGAGAGAATAAATTTCTTTTGTCTTCAACCACCAAGTTTGTGGTCTTTTTTTTACAACACCCACACGAAACTGATATACATGAGACCAAAACCTCCCTTTTAAGTGCTTATCTGTCCCCTTTGCCCATAGTTGGTCTTGCTCTCTATATGACCTTCCACATGTATTTATGTAAATTTTATTTTAATTGCAACCTGTCTGTATTTCAGATTCAGCTCTGTGCTCAGTTCAATCCACAATATCATCCTGGAGGACAAAAGAAAAAAGAATGCATGAGGAGCAAACTTTATCAAGCAGTAGCCACTCACACTAAAAATGAAAACAATAAATCAGTGTGTATTTTTTAGAAATAAAATTGTTACTTAAAAAAAATCAGGTTAAGTTAAACAAGAGTTAGATATTCTATATAGTAGAAAAATTATTAGTTCCCAAGTTTTCAGTTATGATTTTATAACGTGATCTTTCCCATAGGCACTTGAGTTTTTGTTTGCATATTGTGACAGTCAGGATGTCAGTGATAGCAGATATCCATGTAGCAGGGTCACTGGTGCTTGCCAACTATTTTAATCCTCCAAACACACATTTCCTGGTACCCTTTCATTTAAGTATGCCATGCCCATGTCAATGAAATATGAGCAGGAGTGACACATGTCAGTCTTTGCCTGAGGCAGTTAAATTTCTTAGGGCTATTTTCCAGGAGCTCTGCTTCTCTATAGCAGTGACCAAGGACAGCATGGGTAGCAGATAGTGTATGTGGAACATGATGGAGCCTCCATCAGCCAGAGGGTGAGTCTTGCTGACCTGTGTGGACCTGTAATGGGAGAATTAAATTTTCATTGTGTTTAACCACTTTAATTTTTGTGCTGGCTATTGCAGCATATCCTAGCCTACTGTGATAAAGGGAGGGTGTTTCTTTCCTCTTCCTAGGTTTCTGAGAATACTAGTGTTCAAACAGAGAACTGGTAAAGAATTTGAACTTACTTATGATTTCTTAGTAACTTCTCATGAAAGAAATTCAAAATTCAGAAGAAAATACCTCATTAGCTTAACCTGAAATTTAGCACAATCTGAGATAATAAGAAATAGTGGATTTTAAAGAACGAATGAGAGTACGTAATTTATGTGCAATAGTATATACACGTTCATAAACACATTTTAATTATGACCGTGAGACACATACACTCATCTTATGTTCCTTTCAACAGGTTTAAACTCTCAATTTCTTGCCAAAAGTGGCAGCTGGAAAATGTTGTTTTTAAAAAGTATAATATAAAAAATGTTGTTTTAAGAAACCATAGCACAAGTTGTTTTGCTTTAAGTAACTACATTGATAGAATTTTACAAATCCTAGGAATTTTAAACAGAAAACGTCTTAGAAGTTTGATGATGTGTTTCAGTATTAAAAGTTATTTTCATTGTGATTAGTAATATACTTGAAATAGAGCTATACAAGATCATGGTTAATAATATATGCATAGTAATAGTTTTATGTCAAGATATTTTAGAGACAAAATATTGCTAATATAACTAAAACATTTGACCGATTCATTTAGCTAAAATGACAAACTGGTTAGGAAGATTGACTTTTTATGTACGGAAAGATAGTCACTAATTCATCATATCTTCTGAACCGTAGATAATCTGTAGTTTCTTGTCCAAGAATTCCACATTAAAGATGTTCTCATTGAAGTTCTCCATCAGATGTGAAAGCTTACAGGATTCTCCAGAGAGCTTTATAACAATCAAACTTAAACTACTTAAACAATGTGTCATTATTTAAAATCTTTAATAGTAAATATGAAATGCACACAATTGGAACAGAAAATAGCAAGCAGAAATCCCTCAGGAACTTGACTACAGGGATCATGCTGGAATAGAAAAATATAATGATTCATAAAAATAGAATAATAATCAAATTTCTAGATATAGGAAGACATTAATATAATTATAGCAAAGGTACTAAGAAGATCATGGTACTGTGGGGAAAGGTCAACTGTGTAGATAAGCAAGTAAAATCATTATTTTGAAACTAATAAAAATTCTTCCATTTTATTGAAAGTCATGTCTATCTAAAATCTATTTCTGTTAAAACTTAACTGGAAATCTGATCTATGAGGTTGTGTGTGTGAGTGAATTGCACCAATTTCCCACCTGATGTATTGCAATGAATATATCTAGAAGTATTTCAAAGTCAACATTTATTTATTTTAAATAATCTTTAATGTATTCAAGGGCCAAAATGAAAATATCAAAAGGGATATTGAAAGATAAAATAGCTTATGCAAATGGAACAAATTGAGGTGAGAAGAAAGTATCCCCTTGATTCCCTTCATCTTGTATTTAAAAGTAACAAATCTAAAGTCATTTAGTAAAACACATTTCCAGCTCAATAAAATTCATGCATAATTTTCACTTCCATATGAGGCTTCTTATATTCAGTCAGTTTAATTATCTACAACCCTTGAATGACATTTTTTAATCCTCTGTGGTTCACTGAAAACGCTTGTAAATATAACTAAGTAGTGTGTTCATTAAAATGTCAGAAATATTTTCAAGTCCAAGTAGTACAGCATATTATTCCTAAATGTAGTAATAATACAATAACTATGCCAGGAGGGTGTAATTAGCAACTATTTGAATGAACAATTGTCTTAAATTATTCAGCATCTTCATGCGTAGCAATTTAATTAAGAAACAAAATTATTTTTAAGTTCATCCATAGGAAAAAAATATGAAAATAATCTTAATAAAGAATGCAAGTTGGATGAGCCTATTTAATGTTTTATACATAAAGTAGCTGCAATTGTTTTGACAGGACACTTCAAATGTCATTAATGTTGACAGAATATTACCGTTTACACAGAATTTCAAAAAATGTGGCAGTGATTGCGTTCTACTTGTATCTTCACTGTAATTGTTGAGAATATAGAATTGAGAGTCCCAATCGCCATATTTGGTTTAGTGTGCATTAACTTTCAACAGAGGTATAATCAAGTCCTTGGGTGACAATCTTGTATCTCTTCATCACCAGGCCTTGCTCAAGTTTTGTTACAGGAGCTACAAGGACTATTGTTGACACATATTTGAGTTTTCCAGGGGCTCTGCTTCTGGAATCATACAAAACATGATCACTAACAAATATAATATTACATTAGAAATTAATAACATTAGGATATAGAGCAAAAGAAAAGTGAAAACATATATGAGTCATTCAGATGGCTAGCATTCCTTAGCAGCTACTGAGTGGGTTTGTATAGGAGTAGATGTTATTTTGAAACACATAAACATCTTGAACTAAAACTTCCTCTCTTGCCTCTGCCTGAAAAAGAGAAACTGGCCTTGTTGCCTCTCTGTTTACCCTGCCACAGTGGCTGGACTATCTTTAGGAGACCATCATGTTCCCTAAGTAAAGAAATTTCTCCTAGTCTACCTTAAATAGCTGGATTTTGAAATAATTACAGTAAACGTGGGGGCACCAAAATGTTCCATAAATAGACTAAACACTACAGTGAAAAGAAAGAGATTGAGAAACTGGAAATTTTAAAAAGGAAGATACAATTATGTATTATATTAGAGAAACAGTTTAAGGATAATACTAATTGAAAATATAAGGGTATCATTATGATACCCAAAACACCAAGAATAACAAAGCTGATACGACTGATGTAGACTTCAGAACAAAAAGGGATATTTCATAATGACAAAAGCATCATGTTATCAAAGAGACACACTTCTAAATGTGTATGTACCCCCCCAAAAAAAAGCTTTAAATGCATTAAGCAAAATTTGACAGAACTTAAAGAAGAAATAAACAAATTAACAAACATGATTAAAGACTTTAACGTCCATCTCCATGAATGATAGAACAAGTCAAGGGTAAAATAAAGCAAATATATAGGATATTTTAAAAATGCAGTCCACTAACTTGGCCTATCTATATACATCCAGCAATCAAAGAATACACATTTTTTTCTATTACATAGGAAATGCTCATTAAAATCGATAATGTTCAGCTATAACATCTATAACATGCATCTTAATATATTACAAAGGATTGAAATCATACAAAACATGATCACTAACAAATATAATATTACATTAGCAATTAATCAACATTAAGATATAGAGGAGAAGAAAAGTGAAAACATTTCAAAAGAATTCATTAGTCAAAGGAAAGTAAAAAGGAAAAATATAAGCATCTTAAAAGAATGTGATTAAAATATAATATAAAACATTTAGGGGTTACAGCTAAGGTTTAATAATTAGAAGAGATGTATAAAATCAGTTATCCAAGCTCTTTCCTTAAGAAGATAGAAAAAGAAGAATAAAATAAAAGAACAGTGTCAGAATAACAAAATATTTTTATGGAGAAAAAAGGAAACCTCGACCCCTTACCTCAGTTTATAAACAAAAATTAGTTTGAGATGCCTCTTAAACCTAAACATATAAGCTAGGACCATTATCCTTCTAAACGAAAACATAGGAGACTATCTTTTTCACTTTGGGGTAAAGATTTCTTTAACAGAACACAAAAAGCACAAATTATGAAAGGAAGTAAAAAGACATATGGAATTTCATCAAAATTTAAAATTTCTGCTCATCAAAAGTCGCCATTAAGAAAATAAATAAGCCACAGACTGTAAAACATATTCAGAGTTCATATATCTTCAAAGGATTCATATTCAAAATACACAAAGTCATTTTAAAAAAAACACTTAAAGACAGCCAGCCAAAACTTGAAATTAAGCAAAATATTTAAATGAACACTTTACAAAAGAAGACACATGAATAAGCAATATACGCATGAATAAGTGCTCAATATCAGGAGTCAATAGGGAAATACATATTAAAAACACGAGATCCCATTTCATATTCACTAGAACATTTAAACAGACAGACAATTCTATCTTAATGTCAGTGAGCGTATGGAGCAAATGGAACTCACATCTATTGCCATTGAAGAACAATTGGTAACATGAAGAACAATCGGTAACTTCCTATAAAATTAAACATCACTTGACCACGTGACTTAGTAGTTCTATTTCTGGGTATTTACCTAACAAAAATAAAAACACATGCCCAGAAAAAAGATGTGAAAAAGAATGTTTAAAGTAGCCATATTAATAAATAGCTAAAAATTGAATCAAACTGCCCCCCATAAAACTCCCACAAACAACAGAAGAATATACAAACTATACAATCAAATATTACTCAGCAATAAAAATAAATGGACTACTGATACATCTCAAAATAAAAAATGGTATAAGGTCAGACACTCAAGTATACTCACCCTGTGATTACACACACACACATACACAAGCATATATATTTGTAGCTATAAGTATTAGAAAGTGGTGGCCTTTTGGAAGGATTTAATTGACTAAAAAGTGGTCTCATATAACTTTATAAATAGAAATACACTAATGTACACTATATACATGTAGGATAGCAATCAAATGCATATATGCAATTGTCAAAACAACCTGGATTCTTAAAATCTGTGCATTTTATCATATAAAATTAAATCAATAAAAATTTGAAACTTGATAGGTGAGTTAAATTGATACAGCCAATAAAATAGAGAATGACTAAACTGAAAGTGAGGTCAATAAATTTTTAGTGACCTGAAGCACAGAATAAATATACACACACAAACACAATTTTACATATATATGTGTGTGTATATATATATATTTATAAAAAAGCATTTGAAACATATAGGAAGCAGAGACGAAAAGGGATAAGGTTGGCAATTTTCTTATCAAAGGAATTGATGGAAGCAAACAGACAAAAGAATGTCATTTTTAAGTACAAAGAAAATCATTGCCAACCTAGTATTAAACTGATACCTAATAGATAAAAATTAATTTTCAGAAAAACAAAAATAAATTTATTGCCAATAGGCCAATACTAAAAGGATTATTAAAGGAATTTCCTTAGAAAGAAGAAATGTAATTTGACAGAATCATGAAAATGCAAAAAGTAAAAAAGAGTAACAGAATGCAGGCTGTAAGTGACTATTGTCTGTAAAAAGCAATAACAAAAATGTTTTGTGGAATATAAGATAAATTCAGAATCAAAATTCACAACAGCAATAACATAAAAGGCAGGAATAATTCAATAGAATTAGAATGTTCCAAGGTTCTAACACTGTCAGAAAATTTGTACATGTAATAAAGCAATGTAAGCACAACTACAAGGTAGTAAGCAATGTCTATTGTGCATGTGATAACTTTAGAGTAATTCAATGTACACAATAGTGCATAAAAATTACAAGTATAAAAAGCAAAAATAAAAGAAAAAATGAAATGTTAGAAATTTTCAGTATTCTAAAGGAAGAAAGAGACAAAAGAACTTAAAACATGAGACTTGAACAGAAAGCAAATAATATAATGGTAGTTATGAACCAAATATATTAGTAATGACATTAAATATAATTAGACTACTAAAATTAAAAATATATTATTGTAATAATAGATATTTCTAAAATCTCAACATATATTACTTAGATCCCTGTAAAATATTAGAAAATTGAAAAGTTAAAAGCAAAAGGATAAAAAATGTTATACAATGCAAACCCTAAACAAAAGAAAGTGTCTATAGCTATACTAATATCAGGCAAAATTATTTAAGTCAAAGATTTTACTAGAGATTAACATGGATATTTCAGAATGATAAAGGTATTAATTCTCAAGAAAAAAACACAATAGTATTTAATATTAAATATGAAGGTACCTAATCATATAACCTTAACAATATAAAACTATAGAAATTGTTTCAAGATAATCCATGTTAAAGCATCTAACAGTGTATAAGAAGATGATACTCAAATGTTCATTCTCAATCACTCACATAAAATCAGAAAATAATTGGAGTTCAGGAGTACTGGAATGTGCCTCCTACTCTGCAACTAGCTGGCTGTTAAGATTTCTGTCTCTCAATTTAATCAGTCAACAATTGAGTGATTTGATCCTTTGTAGTCCTAGCATTTCATGATTCTAAAGAAGGAAAAGTACTAGTAATGTTTCAATGGATTATATAAAAAGACATTTTGATTTTTTTAGAGAACTACCTCACAAGCTCTATCTCATAAACTCTGGAGCAATGTAGTAGCATGAGATAAAACTTGGTGTTAACATTTCTCTACACCGACTGGCCTCCAAGTTTGGCAACAGTGAGATGCTGGAATTTGTGGTGCCAACTCACACTGGCCCTATTATGTATTATATTCCTGCTGTGTACCATCCCAAATCTTCAGAAGAACACACTGAAGCTCAGGGATTAGGTTCTTTGTCTAAGTCCTGATGCATACCAGGGCTTCTGGGTTCTCATTTCCCTAAGTAAATTGTCTCAAGATTTAATTCAAATGTCTGAAAAATTTCATGATCAATTAAGTTGTTAGAATGAGTCTTAATTTGTTTCACAGAGAAAGAGGATTTTAGAGTTCAAGCATTCCTTACATAATGTATCTATCCAATCTCATTTGATAGACATTGACATTGATTGACTGGCATAGAGCCATTGCTAATAAATGTTTGTTGACTGCATTAATGTGGTGTAATTGAATAACAAGGCACGGAGAGTTCAGATTTGGCCACCAATTAGCTATGTGATTTCTGACTTCAATTCTCCTAATTATAACTACTTCAAATTTACTAGTTTCAGATACTAGTTTCAAATGTCTGTGATTGTATAAATCTAAGTGACTTGCCCGAGGTCACTTACCCATCTGGTGATAGAGCTCATACTGAGACCTGCTATTAAAATAAGTTTTCTTTTAAAACAATTATATTTCATGCCAACTACATTTTTGAACTGCAGAATATATGGTTAAGGGATTCATTTTGTAGTATTGGCTGCTATTGATTCCTCAAGCCAGTTTCAATGATAACAGCTTACAGTGCCATCTTCAGATTAAATACTGCAGCTAGGACTCCAACTAGCACATAATGCCTAGTGGAGGACCTCCATTTACTACACCTTTACTATGTGCAAGAAAATATTCTAAGTGTTTCACATTGACCTCCTGAATCCACACAATAATGCTGTGGGGGTAAGTCCCAGTAGTACCTCCGTTATACAATAAAAAATCTTAGGTACGTGTACACACACACACACACACACACACACACACACACGTTGCCCAAAGTTATATAGCTAATAAATGCCACAGTGAGTATTTCTGTCATCATTGTATAGTTAGTTGTTTTGTTTTAGAATCAGGATAATAATTACATTGCTTTTGTTAGCAGGAAAGAAAACGCAGTGCATATTAGGACAGTTTTAAAAATACAGACTTTATATACAATAAACAGCTATAAGACTAAAATCCTACATGTCAGACTGAAGTTAGTACTAAATGCATATTTTAGATCAGTAATAGCAATCGAGGGTTTAAAATATTTCTGCTGCACTTGTAACTGTAAATAGATGCGGTGAAGGAACAAGTCTAGGTTAACACAAAACTATTTCTCCTCCCCTCAACTCCAAAATAGAAAGGACATTTTCAAGAATGAGAAGAAATGAAGCTTTTAGTTTTGATGAAATCAAATGTATTCAGAAATCAAACGTAATGCATTGTTTTAACAATCCATTAAACAGAGGAAAGTGATTCTTTCCTCTGTTGCACCTGACATTCTTTTCAAAATATCACCAAATGCTGACATGCCATCATTTGACAAAGATTGCTTGTCAAAAATGAAATATATTCTTAGAGTGTCTTTCACTAATAACAGTCCTCACAGCTGTGAGAACAAGTAACGACATTCCACTCCTCCCATCCTCTTTTATTATCTCTCTTTTCTAAAATGTCAACTTGCAGAAATCTTTAATATGTGGAAGATGGCTCTATTAAACCATAAACACCCCTAAATTCATAAGATGGCACAGCCCACTGAAATACCAGTAAGTTAAGAATGAGGTGTATAGTTCAATGCATTAGTAAAAGTCTGCTTATATTTTTCAAAACCTACCAGCTAATCTATTTTCAGCCTGTAATATTTTCATTTGAAAAGGACTTTGTACATTTCAGTTAGAAACAAACCATTAAATCATGTGAGAATTATTGCATAAATAATAAATGAACAGAGAAAAATTGGGTCATTTAATTTTCTTCACAAAGGAATGGACTCTGGATTAATATTAGAAAGTTCTTTGGAAAGTGAAATTCACTACTTTGTCAAATAATATTCACAGCCTTTCTGTTTTGATTTTCCAACGCACCCACAGTGTAATTTTATAACCTGCATGCATTATATAAAGTATGCATTCATATTTTAAATACAATTAAATAAATTTAACATGGTAAATAACATTCTTTAAGAACACAAAACTTTTAAAGGCACAGGTTTGCTAAATAAATATATTAGAATGCTATCACCTTATATTACATTAGCCAAAAAAAAGAACTAGGTTTAAACATGACACACTCACATTCATACATACAAAAAAAGTTTAAATCAACATTATTCATAATATTGAAACACAGAAAATAAGCCAGATAGAGATGGACTGATTAAATAATGCTGGTCTTTATTTAGCAAATGGCAACATAGCTATTAAAATAATGGTATAGATCTGTATTTATTGAACAGGCAATTTTATGACATATTACAAGATAAGTAAATCAAATTTCTTTTGTACATGGGTATACAGATATATAAATGGCATAGGTATATATTTTGTTTTATAGGCTAATATCCTCAGTCTAACAATTGTTTAACTACTATATCAGTTTGGGTTCACCAGAGAAGCAGAAAAAGTAAAATAAATGTGTGTGTGTGTGTTTGTGTGTGTGTGTGTGTGTATATATATATATATATATATATAGAGAGAGAGAGAGAGGGAGATTGTGGAGAAAGAGAGAGTAGGGACAGAGAGGGAAAGAGTTCAAGGAAGTGGCTTTTGTGATTGTGTGGGCTGGGTATGCAAGTCTGAAAACTGTAGTGCAGACTGTCTGGAAAGGAAGATCACAAGTATGCTGGAAATCATGTGCATGGCCAAAGCTATTTTCCCACAAGCAGAATTTCTTCTATTCCCTCAAGAAAAATTCAGCACTACTTTGAATGTCTTCTAACTGATTAAGTCAGGTCCATTTGTGTTATCCAGTACAGACTCCCTTACTTAAAACCAACTGATTAGGGATTTTAATTACCTCTGCAAGCTCCCTTCAAAACAGCTAGACTAGTGATTAATTGAAAAGTGAGGGCTAAACCCAAATTAAATTGACACATCAAAAAAGAAACCACATCTCTCAAGCAATTATCATCTCTTGACTGGATTATTACAATAAGCTCCTAACTGGGCTCCTTGATTCTGCTGTTGACCTTATTTAGTTGTTCTTTTCACTGTAGCCACAGTGATTCTGTCATTACCTAAGACAGATAATGATACCCTCTGCTCAAACCCTCCATTGGCTTCCCATGTTGTTCAGAGTGAGAGTGAAAGTCCTTATTACATATAACAGAAAATCTTTAAAGCAGTAAGGGAATAAAGATGCATACACAAAAACAAAAAAAGCTAAAGGGAAAAAGAAGCAAAATTCTCATCTGAAACTATGCAAGCTTGATACCATTTGAGACATTTTTAAAAAGTTGAAAGAAAAAAATCATCAATTTGTAATTATATATCCAATCAAAATATATTTCAAAAAAAGTCTACATACAAACAAAACAGGGAATTCATTAAAAGGAATTCTTGAGGCAGAAGGAATATGATACCAGAGCACGTAATTGTATCTATATAAGAAAATGAAAAACTCTGGAAAAGTTAGAAATAAAGATAAATATAAAAGACACTTTTCTCTTATTCTAGTTATTTTAAAAGGCGACTGATAATGATACGCCAATGTATGCCCATCAGTTGTAAAAAATACATCGATCTGATGGAGGAAGTTTATGGGGGGGAGGGCTATACATGTGTGGGGCAGAGGTATATGGAAAATCTTTGTACATTTTGTTAAATTTTGCTGTGAATCTAAAACTACTCTAAAATGAAGGCTATATTTTTAAAAAGATAACTGACTGTCTAAAGTATATATAGTAGCAATGTATTCAAAGTTTATAGCATAAGAAAATAAAATGTATGACAATGATAGCAAAAAAGATGTGAAAAAAGAGTTGGAAATATACTATAACAGTTATGCACTATACATAAAGCCATACATTATTATTTGAAGGAAAACTATGATGATTAAAAGATATATATTTTAAACCCTAGAGCAACCATGAGAGTAATGGTAAAATAAATTTTAAAATAATACTAAATACAAATAAAATAGTAAAAATAATACTAAAATGAATAACACTGAAATAAATGAGAAGCCAATAGTAGATATAAAATAGAATTATTTAAAAATACTCAACAAACTATAAAATCTTTTTTTTAAAAAAGGGAACAAAAAACAGATGGAAAAAAGTAAAAAACTAGGAAGATGGTAAAATTCAATCTAACCATAGCAATAATTACAATAAATGTAAATGGTCTAAACATATCAATTGAAAACAGTTTTCTAGACTGAATTACAGATCAAGATACAACTCAATGCTGTCTATGGAAATGCACTTAAACTATAAAGATATGGATAGATTGAAAGCAAAAGAATAGGAAAGGATATACCATAGAATACTATGCAAAAAGATGCTGGAGTAGCTATACTAATAGCACACGAATCAGAATTCAGCACATGGAGCACTATCAGAGTTAGAGAGTGTTATTATACAATGAAAAAAGTATCTATTTACCAAGAAGACATAACAACCCTGAATGTGTTTTTATCTGAAAATAGAACTCCAAAATTTGTGAAACAAAGCATTATAAAACTGAAAAAGGATCAGGCACATACACAATTAGTTGAAGATCTTAACATTATTTTTTAATATTTGATAACAGAAATGTAAACAGAAAAGCAAAAAGGGTATAAAAGATGGGAGTGATACTCTCAACCAATGTAATCAAATTATTATTTACAGAACATTTCATCAAACAAAAGCAGAATTAATTACTTTTCCAGTAGCTCATGTAATATTCGCCAAGATAGATGCTATCCTGGACCTTAAATCAAAAATCTGCAAATTTTAATAAATTGAATTTGCCCAAAATGTTCTCTCCTACCAAAATTGAATAAAAGTAGATATTAGTAACAAAAGAAATAATTGTAAAATTCGCAAATCCCAAACTGTAAAATTCCCAATGAGTTTCTGAAGAACTCATTGTTCAAAGAATAAATCTTTATAAAAATTAGAAAACATTTTGAACAAAAAAATGAAAATGAAACATAAAAATGTTGGTATAAATTGAAAGAAGTGCTCAGAGAAAAAATTGTAGCATTAAATTCCTATATTAAAAAATATAAAAACCTTAAATCAATAATCTATGTTTCCACCTTAAGAAATGAAAAAAGGACTATAAAATTAGTGCTAGAGCAAAAAAAAAAAAAAGAAAAAAGAAAATAAACAATTATAAAGACAAATGTAACAATGCATTGGTAAATAGAAAAAAAAAATGAGCAAATTCCTTGAAGGACACAAACTACCAAAGTCTATGAAAGAAGGGTTTTTTTGGTTTGTTTTTTGAGGGTTTTTTTATTTTTTTTTGAGATAGGGTCTCACTTTGTCATGCAGACTGGAGTGCAGTGGCATGATCACAGCTCTTTTCAGCCTCAAGCTTCCAGGCTCATGTGATCCTCCCACCTCAGCCTCCAGAGTAGCTGGGACTATAGGCATGTGACCACCATGCCTGGCTAATTTTTGTATTTTTTTTGTGTGTGTGGAGACAGGGTTTCACCATGTTGCCCAGTCTAGGCTCAAACTCCTGGGTTCAAGCAATTCACCCGCCTTGGCCTCCCGAAGTGCGGTGAATACGTGCACCACAGCACCTGGCCTTATGAAAGAAGATATTAATAATTAGAATAGTCTTTAATGACGGTTATTAAATAAATTGAATTTATAGGCAAAATTCTTTCAAAAAATGGCAGAACAAGAAAGCTTCATTAGAAAATTCTACTACACATTTGATTAGAAACAGTTACCAATTCTATATAAACTCTTCCAGAAAACAGAAATGGAGGGAATATTTTACAACTTATTTTATAATGAGAACATTGTCACCATCCTAAAGTCAGACAAATATATTACAAGAAAACTACAAACTAAATCTATTATAAAAATATATGCAGAAATTCTCAATAAAATATTAATAAATTAAATTCAGCAAGATAAATTATAAATTAGATAGATAAATAGATAGATAGATAATACATCATGACCAAGTAGAATTTATGCAGGAGTGCAATCTGATTCAACGTTAAAATTTCAATGGTAAAGAAGAAAAAGAAGAAAATGCATATTATTATCTTAGTAGATCCAGAAAATGCACCTGGCCAAATTCAATATCCCTTCATAAAAAAGTACTCTCAAACCTGGCCAAATTCAATATCACTTCATAAAAAAATACTCTCAAACTAAAAACATTTTAGCAAACTAAAAAATTTCTTGGCCTGATTAAAGACATTTATAAAACTTTACAACTGACATCACACTTAAAGGTGAAAGCACGAATACTTTCTAAGACGGAAACCAGGAAAGGAGATTTGCTTTCACCACTTCTATTCAACATGGTGTTGTTGCCTTATTTTATATAAGACATAAAAAAAGAAATAAAAAGTGTGAAATTGGAAAAGAAGAAATGAAATTAGCTCTATATTCAGATAATATGCTGATTGTCTTAGAAGAATTTGCAAATGTTACTGTACCTGATACATGGGTTTTAGCAATGTCACAGAATAAACAAATGGTTAGGGAGAGAAATTACAGTACCATTCAACATAACACCAAAAAAAAAAAAATCTTTGAAATACTAAAGTCTGAATTTTTAAAAATATTTTCAAATTTTGTAGGCTAAACATTACAAAACACTAATGAGATAAATCAAAATAAGCCTCAATAAATTACAGTATATACCATGTTTATGGATTGGAACACTCAATATTGTAAAGATTTTACTTCTCCTAACTCATCTATAGATTCAATGCAATCCCAATAAAAAGACTAAAGAAAATTTTTTAGTAGAAATGAGCAAGAAGATTCCAAAATTCATATAAAGAGGCAAAATATCTAGAACATCAAAAGTACTTTTTAAAAAGAAAAGCAAAGTTGAAAAACCTACACTCATGTTAAGTAATTATCATAAAGCAAAAATAATTGAACCAATATCATATTGACAAAATAATAGGTACAGAAATCAATGGGACAGTAGAGACCTGAAATTGATCTACAAATATACAGTCAATTGTTGACCTGCAAGTGCACAAAAGCAATTTAATGAAGTCTGTTCAACAAATTATACTAAAGTTATTGGACTTCAACTTACCAACAAATAAATAAATCTTAACACATATATCACAACTTGTTAAAAAATTAACTGAAAATGGATTTTAGACCTGGATTTTGTATCTAAAATTTTTAAACTTCTAGAAGAATATTTAGGAAAAACAATTTTTGACCTTAGGTACATAAAAGTTCTAAGCTATAAGACATGAAATACAAATCATAAAAGACAAGCTTGATAAATTGAACTTCATAAAAAACATGTACACCCTTCAAAAGTCATTGTTTCAAAAATAAAATGACAAGTCACATACTGGGAAAAAATAGTTGTAAAACATGTCTGACAAAGGCAAAATTATAGGGGAAGAAAACATCACTAGTTACAAGAAGTTAGTGCTAGTTTGGGGACCGGTTGACTGCAAAGGTGCATAAGGAAAGTTTTGGGGAAAATACAAATATTTTCTGTATCATGATTGTGGTAGTGATCACAAGAGTATATAGTTTAAAATACTACATAAGTAACCACTAAAAGGAACAAGTTATACAGCATATGAATTTTTTTTTTTTTTTTTTTGAGATGGAATCTCGCTCTGTCACCCAGGCTGGAGTGCAGTGGTACAATCTCAACTCACGGCAACCTCTGTCTCCCCAGTTCAAGCGATTCTCCCGCCTCAGCCTCCCAAGTAGTTGGGATTATGGGTGTAAGCCACTACATCCAGCTAATTTTTGTATTTTTAGTAGAGACAGGGTTTCACCATCTTGGCCAGGCTGGTCTTGAACACCTGACCTCATGATCCACCTGCCTTGGCCTCCCAAAGTGCTGGAATTACAGGCGTGAGACACTGTGACTGGCCGTGAATTTATTTCTAAAGTTGTTTTTTTTTTATTGCCAGTGTATTAGGAGATTGATTTTTTAAAGATTTTTACATAGATGACTTTACTACATATATGACTGTTGAATTTCAGCAGACACAGAATTCTTAGTTATAAGTTATAGTATGGGAAAAGTGTCAAACTCAATTCTAAATTTCTTGTTTTGATCCGCTCAAAAAAAAATGAGAAAATATTCATTAAAAATGTATTGTGTGACAGATGATCTGCTACACAATTTTACTCTATTCAATATCTTATCGAAACCTTGAAACAATTTTATTAGGTCTTATGGCCATTTTTAAAGATATCTAAAAGTCAAAAAAGGCTAAATAGGATTTTAGTGGTGATTTAATGTCTCTGTTCTTGTAAAGTGAAGTGAATAATACTTACCTCTCAGGGCTTTGCTGCGGATTATTCATTTAGAACATTCTTCAACAAATAATTATTAAGTAGTTTCTATGTGGCTGGCACAGGTCCAGAACTAGGAATGAAGAAGACAACGAGAGAACCAAGGTCTCCTGATCATGAAGTTAAAATGCTAGTAGAGGAGACAGACGATGTTCAAACAAATGAATAATTTTAAGAAATAGATATATCAAGTTGTGATAAATAATACTCAGAGAATTGTGACAAGAAGGGCAGGTTTCTTACTTTCTATTCAATAGTTAGGAACGTCTATCAGAAAGTGACAGTCAACAAAGATATTCAAGATGCAGCTAAGATTTTGGCTTGCACAGCCAAGTGGATATTGGTGGCATTTACCAAGATGGAGAAAACTGTGGGAAAGGCAAGTTTGAGGGGGAAATTAAAAGTTCACTCTGGGCTTGCTATGGGCCAAATAACTTGATTACTGCTTTACGGGTAATCCTACCTAATGAAAACATCTTCCTCTGAACTCAAAACTCACGAACAAATGAAACTAAGGTCTAGATTTACCACAAATCTGTATTCTATAAGTAGTGAATGTCTTATGAAGCATCAATATTATAAATTTAAAAATTATAATTCATATGTTAAAAATTCATGTATTCAAGTTTTCAGGAACCATGAAATATATATACCAATAAAATGGAATAGCAAGATATTCTGGGTATGAGATTAACTACTAAAAATGATCCCAGCCGGTTTAGCTTTTACAGTGTGTAAGTCCACTCAGGTTGCCATCACAAAATACTATAGACTGGGTAGCTTAAAAAAACCAGCAATTTATTTATTCATAGTTCTGGAGGCTTGAGGTTCAAAATCCAGGTTCTGACCAATTAGGTTTCTGGTGAGACTGTCTTCCTGGATTCCTGATTGCTGCCTTCCCACTATGTCTTCACACAACGTTTCCCACCATCTGTGCACCCTTTCAGGGATGGAGCTCTCTGGTGTCTTTTCTTATAAGCCTACTATTCCTTTCAGGTCAGGTTCCAACCCTTATGACCTCATATAACCTTATGTATTCCCTGTAAGCTTTATGTCCAAATGCAGTCATATTGGAGATTAAGGCTTCACCAGTCACATGAAAATTGGGGAAGGGGGGATACAGTTTTGTCCATAGGTCCAACTTTGTTGTTGCTTTTGTTATTCTTTGTTTGAAAGCCCATAAAATTCTTGCACAAATAACTATAATTTTAAATAATTCTATATCAGTTATTTTAAATCCATTGACAGCTTTACTTACATTGCCTTCAACAAATATAATTTTCAATATACATCAATGAGAAAACTGTTTATGACAGCTAATTACTGGAATAGTACACTGAAATTTTAAATATGTATAAAACATTTCAGTGTTCTGACTTTCATATGTTATATATGAAAAAGGAAATGTTCTTATACAGAAAAATTATTTTTTCTTACAGTACAAAAGTTGAAGAAATCCTAAGTTATAAAATGTATCCTAATTTCTCTTTATCTTTTTCTGTCTCTTATAATCTGCTATTCACCTAATTGTTAGTATTAATATCTAAAGTCAGAGGCTTTGTAATTAGCAAAAAACAAAACAAACATAAAACTTTTTACACTTATATTTTAAAATAAAAATGTAAACAGATATGGCATTTCATTTGCTATAAATACATTTAAGATCGACTTCAAATTTTCTCGTCCACACCAAGAAATGTTATTTTGCAAGATAAAAAGAAAGTAGCTATTAACTGACAAATAAAAATAAAGTACTAGATTTCAAATTTAAATGTGTGATAGTTGTACAGTTTGTGTGTGTGTGTGTGTGTGTGTGTGTTGAATTATTCTTCAATCCATCCATGGTGGTTAATTTACATGCCAACTTGACAGGACCATGTGGTGCCCAGATATTTGGACACACACTTTTCTGACATTTCTGTGAGAGTGCTTTGGATGAGGTGAACACTTAAATTGACAGACTGAGTAAAGCAGAATGGCCTCCACAATGTGGATGCGCCTCACCCAATCAGTTGGAGGCATAAATAGAACTAAAGGCCTACCCTTCACAGCATAAAAGAATTATCCTTCCTGGTAGCTATCAAACTGAGATATTGGGCTCTTCCTGGTTCTACAGCAGCTCCCAACCTTTGGACTCTAACTGGGACTTGGGCTCCACAGATTTTGGACTTCCAGTCTCTATCATCATGCGAGCCAATTTCTTCTAAATCTCTCTCTTTCTTTAGAGGCAGAACCAATAAAATATATGTGAGCCAATTTCTTCTAACACTCTCTTTCTAGAGAGAGTAATGTATATATCCTACTGGTTCTGTCTCTCTGGAGATCCCTAACCAATACACCAGCCCCATGTCTGCTTTTTTCATCAAGGACTGCAGCTCCTATTTCCATGTAATGCATATTAGGGTATCACTAGGATTTCCAATTGTCAAGTTGAAAATTTATTATATGAAAGGAATTTAAAATTGATTAGCAACTTATTAAAATGACGATTATATAGCCTCCTAGAAAAGTCAGGTTTTAGTTAGGAAGTGGAATGAATAATTTAAGTAGAAATTTATGTCACATTCAGTAATATTGGAGTCAATCAACTTTTGTTCTTGCAGCTTCTGTTTCTATTTTCATCTTCGTAATCTTGCAAATTGTTTTTTATTCTTTTGCCGTTTTAATGAATGCTGGCATAAAGATTTCCATTTTAATACAAGTTTAATAAGGAATCCATTTTATTTAATGGCCAATAAGATAGCATCATTCTATAGCTAAAAAGTGGAAACTTCCAAACTGTGATTGTTGTAAGTTATGTAAATTAGTTAATAAAATATTAACATAAAATCACTACTAACTTGTATTATGTGTACTACCTCAGGGGTCTTTTAACTTGTCTCAACATATCCGGTCTTGCTGCACTCCAACCAGTTATTCAGAATACAAGCAAAGTGGATTTTTCAAAAGACTAGTGTGATCATGTCAAGCCCTTGTCACTGGTTTCATACAGTTCTCAGGGTACTTCAGGCATTCTTTACACAGCCTGACAGTCTGCTTATGTCTCCAATCGTTTTCTCTCCTCCATTTCCCTGCTCTCTCAATCTAGTCATGGTTCTTTTTCCTGCTAGACTGTGTCATTGTCAAGCTTCCCAATTTTCTACATTTCTGCTGCTCCTACACTCTTTTCATAAAATGATTCATTCTTCAGATTGTTCCTCAATTTCCCTTCCCTAAGCAGCATCTTGCCAATCTCTCCAAGTCATACTCGCACCGCATGGTGTACCTCAACTTGCATAGTTTTCATTTATACTTGTCTGATTTATGTGTCTCCTTCCCACTGGATTGTAAACTCTTTGGGGGCATCAACATGCTTTTTTTTTTTTTTGTCTTATTTTGCCATCAAATTACTAGTGTCCACACAATCCTTGGCACATACTAAATGCTCAATAAACAACTATTGAGGGAATAAATAAGTAAATCCCACTGGTGTACAATCTACTCAAATGATAACCTAATTTGTCTGAAAAGTTACAACAATTCTAATGAGAAAAAAAACTCTTATTGTGAGGGTCTGATGTGAAAAAAGCCACATTATTTTAAAGCATCTAACTTAATTAAATCTCTGTTTTAATACATCTAAAATAATACAGCATTTAAATTTTAAATAGACCCTTGAAGTTAGTGTGTAATTTGAGTAATTTTTAGTGATCAGTAAACTTTTTCTTCCTAGACTTTTTCCCCCCTTTTTACTCACTCATGAATATAACCAAATAAATATAAAGATACATGATGAGTAGAAAGAACAAAATAAGCACTCAATAGACTGTAGGGGAAAGCTTAACTTTAAAAAAATCATATATAGTGAGAGGATGTAAAAATTAATATTTTCACTAAAAGTTCGTAAGCTATAGGTAGTAAAACCACAGACATAAAAAAGGTTGCTATTTGAGCAATATTTTTCAAAGCACTGTGATTTAAAGTTTGGGGTAAACTTTTTATTGTGACTGAGAGTGTATCAATAAGATGAGGTATTTTGCAATATTGGTAAAATAAAGTACTTGAATATAAAAATAAAAGTCATATGAACATACTTCAAATGGAGAGCCTACTTTTACATATTCTTTTTTCCTACTCTTTTTTCATTTTTTGTTGAGCAAAAATTACACTTGCTAATAACGAATGTAGATTCACCAGTCACTTTATGTATAATAAAACATTTTGGATGATATAAAGCGAAAATTATACTTTATCAGTCATAATCTAGGGAAACCAAACTGGGATTTTTCTATCAGAAAATGTTAGAAGTCTGTGGGAGAGCAGAGTGGACTAAAGCAGCAGGCTCTGTTTTAGTAGCCACCTCCTATCTGTTGCTGGAACAGGACGTTTATATGTTTGTTCAGGTGAGCCTGCTTCATTGGTGGGCTTCTATTGAATCAGAATTTGATCTGCCTCCTGAGCTAATTATAATAACTTTAATTAGGTTCAAAGTGGTGTAGGATTCTTACCAAAATGTATCACAGAAACTTCCTGCTTCTCCTCCTTGTGCTAATTATGACGTTTGTGCACAGCCTTGATTCTGTCCTCTTTTTTAATCAGCCTTGGTAAGTGCTGGAGATTCCTCAAATGCGACTTCACAAAAAAACTGTGGTGAACAGAGATTGAGAAAAGTTTGCAGAGATTGCTCTTTATAGAATCTGCTCATTCACCTTGCCTTATTAGTTCTTAAAATTGACTATATATTTTAACCTCCTGGCAACTTTAAAAATATTAATATATGGGTCTCATCAGTAGAGATTTCCATTTATTTTGAGTAGGGTGTGACCTGAAGATCAGGATAGAGAACTCTCTCTAGAGGTTTCTAATGTGCAGCCAATGTCCAGAATTACTGCCAGGAATATTTTCTTCTCTCAATTCCCTCAACTAACAGGTGCTCTTAATTTGTATGTTTTTGAGTTTGATATAAAGAAAAATTGATATTTCATTATTACAGCTAATATTGTTATTAATGTATTTCTAAAAATGTGTAACTTTTGAAAGTGCAATAAAGGAATTTGTGATGTTAATCATTTTTAGAAAATATTGTAGGTAATGGGACATGCTTAGAAAAATATAGAACTGAGAGCTCACTGCATGTGGAATCAGCAATAAAGCAATGTCTTGATTTATAGATGGAAAATAATCTGGAGAAATTATTCCATAAGTATTGATGCTAACATATAAACAACTGTAAATATTTTATGGAAAAATGTGCAGATTGTTTCATCCCACAATACCTACCCTTACCATTAATTACTTATAAGGATTGCTTTATGTACCTTTATTTGTTGGATTTATGCATATTCATTTTGTAAATTTATTTTACATAGGAGAAAGACAAAGGCATTGCAATTTAACCGTTCATTCCAGAAGGAAATGTTGGATTTGCACTTATATAAAGCCAAAGGGCTTTATCAGTTAAAGAATAAATGTTTGTGAAATACATTGAAAATGTATAAAACTAAAAGTAGAAGTACTTTTTAACAAAGAGAACATCCTTGAATATTAATGCCAATGCATAAGCTATCAACATTAAGCATATTTTTAGTAAGGTTAGCCTGGACAAGTCAGCACTTAATGGAAGATTTTTTTAAATCCATATGTAAGAAAAATGATGGATTTTTCTAAATATAAAGATACAAGTAATCTGAGAATAAATATTAAGTTCTGATTACTATATTTAATAGTGAGTGGAAAAGTAGCCATTCATAGTTCTCAGCATAGTCTTTATGATGGTTGATACTGAGTGTCAACTTGATTGGATTGAAGGATGCAAAGCATTGTTCCTGGGTGTATCTGTGAGAGTGTTGCCAAAGGAGATTAGTATTTGAGTCAGCAAACTGGGAGAGGAAGACCCACCCTCAATCTGGATGGGCACCATCTAATCAGCTGCCAGCATGGCTAAAATAAAGCAGGCAGAAGAAAGCGGAATGAGCAGACTTGCTGAGTCTTCCAGCCTTCATCTATTCTCCTGTGCTGGATTCTTCTGGCCTTGGAATATCAGACTCCAACTTCTTCAGCTTTTAGACTCTTGGATTTACACCAGTGGTTTGCTGGGGTTCTCAGGCCTTTGGCCACAGACTGAAGGCTGAACTTTCAGCTTTGTTGCTTTTGAGGTTTTGGGACCCAGACTGGCTTCCTTGCTCCTCAGCTTGCAGAGGGCCTATTGTGGGACTCCACTTTGTGATAATGTGAGTCAGTTCACCTAATGAAATCCCCTTCATCTATGCATGTATCCTATTAGTTCTGACCCTTTAGAGAACCCTGACTAATATAGTCTTGAGCCTTGACAGGAGGAATAGAAGATGCAGGCAATGCTGCTTCATGTTTTAGCAGATTCAGACACACAGTAAATATTCTAGTTGCATCTGTCTCCTCTTGGCAAGTTCATTCATCTTCACATATTGTTGACCCCTCTCCAAATTTTCACTGACCTTCTAAATAGTCTTTTTTTTCATCCATTTTGTCTTTTGTTAAATCAATAAAAATAATCATAGAAATTAGATATGTCCTCTTAATATGGGACTTTGCCTATTTTTTGTTTGTTTGTTTGAGACGGAGTTTCACTCTTGTTCCCCAGGCTGGAGTGCAATGGCATGATCTCAGCTCACCGCAACCTCCGCCTCCCGCGTTCAAGTGATTCTCCTGCCTCAGCCTTCCAAGTAGTTGGGATTACAGGTGTGCGCCTCCATGCCCAAATAATTTTGTATTTTTAGTAGAGACGGGGTTTCTCCATGTTTGTCTGGCTGGTCTCGAACTCCTGACCTCAGCTAATCCACCCACCTCGGCCTCCCAAAGTGCTGGGATTACAGGCGTGAGCCACCTCACCCAGCCAGGACTTTGCCTATTAGTAATAAAAGCTGCACTGAATGTCCTATTTACATTTTTATTAAAATACTATATTACTATATTCAATAGAAGAACATAGTTATTGGAAGTAGCCAAAAATGGACTTGCAGAAAGTGGAGAAACCTGGCTTGCTGTAACTGCAGGGATGGGGGCAGGAAATGGAATGCCCTACCCAGCCTGTAACTGTGCCACCAATACAGGCTCTGTGGTCCCAGTTGCACTACCTGGTTCAGGACTGGGGATGGCTTTCCCAGCCCTGATTCCATTTGTGTCCCTAGTACTGGTTGCAACAGTCCCATCTACAGCCACAGATTGAGTGATAGGATACTTTTAAGTTTGTTTCTGTTTTGTTTTCTTGAGCTTCCTTAACATAATCTTCCAACTCTTCTAATGGATTTTGTAAATTCTGTTTTGGTATTTTAAAGTTCTGATAACTCTTGTTCTTTAAAACTTCTTCAAAACAAACATTATGTTATTGTTTCGTGGCAGCAAAATTTTTTTCTTATCTTCAAGATAATAAGGTTTATTCAACAGTTTCTTCTTTCTTCTGTGTAATAGCACTGAGACTTGATTTCCTTTTTGCTGTTTTTCACATTCAGGCTTACCTCACACTTCTGGAGATTCTAGGTTCACCATTCAAATTTGCTACTGAGGAATTAAAATGTCTATGAGAAGTTCTGTGCTGCATATTGCCAACGGGTTTCACTGGCAGGAATTGGGCCCACCTCTTCTCCTTTTTCTCCTCCTCTTCCTCTTCCTTTCTTCTTCTTCTTCTTCTTCTTCTTGGAGGAACTACAGAATATCATGAAAGAAAAAAATTCTATGTGATACTAGTTAGCATGATTCTCAATATTTCTGAGAATATTTTGGCATCATTTTACTGAAGGGAATATAGCTGACAGCAAACCTGAAGATGATGAGGGAAAATGCTTTTTACACTAAATATATGATGTCTTGCAAACATATTATGCAGTACTCATTTCAGAGTTAAGAGGCAAATCATCCCAGATGTAAATGTTTCTTCCAGGTATCCACTCTTGACTATAAGCTAAATAGTTATTTAATGTTTTATTCAGGGTAACCATCAGAAAAGTATGCCTAGGATAGTAAGATTAGATTTTCTGTAATAAAATATTTTAACAACACCATGTTTTATTAATAAGTAAGGTGAAATAAAAGTATAGGCAACTATTTTCTGACATATAAGAAAAACAGGGGTCAATTTTTAGCCCTAAATTTACTCAATATTTTGCAAGTATTATTATAGGTACTCTTCCCACTTACAAAACAATGATTTGTGTATTATTTGGTATCCTTCGATTCAAGTGAGAAAAGCACACATTGAACAACATAGGCAATAAAAATAAATGGATCACCTCTCTGAAAGGCCTGATATTCAAATACAGTCACATTGAAGATATTGATTATATTTGAATATCAAGCCTTTTAGAGAGATGATTAAGTTAAAATGAAGCCATCAGGATAGACCCTAATCTAATAGGACTGGTGTCCTTATAAGAAGAAGGAATTTGGACACAGAGAGATATGCCAGAGGTGTGCATGCACAGGAGAAGCCCATGTGAAGACAGGGTGAGAAGACAGCCACTTGCAAACTAAGCAAGAGGTTGCAGAAGACATCAAACTTACTGATATCTTGATCTTGGACTTTAAGCCTCCAGAAATGTGAGAAAATAAATTTTTGTTGTTTAAGCCACCCAGTCTGTGGTATTTCATTATGGCATTCCTAGCAAACTAATTCAAGTTCCATGATTGGCTTTGAACCCTGACTCCCCCTGTGGCCATGGGAGCAAAATGTCATAACTGTCAGTTTCCATTAGAGGCATGGGTATAGTGGTGGCAAGAATAGTTCTATAAATTAAAAAAATGGGGGAAAGAACATTTCTGGGAAGGAGAAAGGAATCCTCAGCAAACAAAAAAAATAATGTCTGTAATTTATCTAATAATATTAAACTGTATATGGTAAGGATTATATTTTTATATTTGAATTATGAAATATTCAAATATAAATTATATTTGAATTATGAAATATTCAAATATAAATTATATTTGAATTATGAAATATATCACATATAAGAGTAAAATCATAAAAATGGTTTGAATGACAATAATAAAATGAGACACCATGTACTCACAATCAAGATAAGGAAATTGAACGTTACCAATGTTTGAAGTTTATTATGCGACTTCGATCCTATATTCTTTCCTCCCACCATTGCCTTGAGAAATAGTCATTATCTTGAATATTTTGCTTTTTATTCCCTTTCTTTTCATTATAGTTTTATCAAGTATATATCTCCAGAGATAGATAGGTAGTCAGATAAATAGATGATAGATAGATAGATGATAGATAGATAGATAGATAGATAGATAGATAGATAGATAGATAGATAATAGATTTGGCCTTACATCTTTTCATATTTTACTTAAATGGAACAAAACTAAGTATTCTTCTGAAATATTCTTGTTTTCTCAATAGTATGAGTATGAAATGCATGCATGTTATTGCATTTAACAGTAGTTTGTTTCTTTTTGTTTAATACAATAGGGAAATTGTGTAATATTCCATTGTATTAATGTGTTGTAATATACTCGCAAATTTTCTAGGATTATATCTAATTTTCTGTTTTACAAACAGCACTACTCTGATTCATATGCCTGCCTCCTAACACAAATATACAAAAGTTCTTCTGCCATAAATCTCTAGGGGTAGAATTGTGGGCTGTACAGCAGTAACTTCTGACCAGGAGTGATCTTGCTCTCCAGGAGACATTTGACAATGTTTGAGGACAGTTTTGACTGCTGCAGCTGGAAAGGGAGCAGGAGGAGTGTTACTGGCATTTAGTAGCTAGAGGCCAGAAATGCTGCTAAGCATCCTACAATACACAGGGCAGCCCTCTACAGCAAATAATTACCCAGCTCAAAATGTCAATAGTGCTGTGGTCGAGAAAGCCCAGTTCAAAAGATGTGCACCTTCAAATTTGTGGTCCTACTGTTTTACCAGAAGGTCATAGGTTATAAGAGTTCCCTTTGCTTCATATCCTGTCAATATGTTATATTGACAGACTTTAATTTTTTATAATCTTCTTCATTTTCTGAAGTCTTTGAGAGTTTGATGCAATTTTGTGTTGTTTTCTTGATGACCCTGACTCTTTGTGATTTTTTTCATTGGTTTTGTAATATTTTTACATCTGAACTTATGCATGGTATTTTCTTACAATACAATTTCCCATCTTTCCCAGGCCCCCAGCTTTATATTTTGCCTTGTGTTTAGTACTATTAGAAGCTAAAGCTCTCAACTGGCCTGGACAACACAGCAAGACTCCATCTCTATATAAAATTTTAAAAATCAGACTGGAGTGGTGGTGTGAGCCTGTAGTCCTAGCTACTCAGGAGGCTGAGGTAGAAAGATAGTTTGAGTTTAGTAGTTTGAGGCTGTAGGGAGCTACGATCACAGCTTGGGTTACACAGTAAGTGGGACTCTGTGTCAAAGAAGGAAAGAAAAAAGAAGGAAGGAAGGAAGGAAGGAAGGAAGGAAGGAAGGAAGGAAGGAAGGAAGGAAGGAAGGGAGGGAGGGAGGGAGAAAAGAAAAGAAAGGGAGAAAAAGGGAGAAAGGGAGAGAGAAACTAAAGCTCCAGGCCAAAAGGGACAGCAGCAGCTGCAATTAAGGGAACCAGCCACCAAACCAGCTGCGATACTTGTGATTTGCTCCAGATTTATGCTTGCTTTCTTTATTTTATTTATTTCTCTCTACTCCATGTAATTTATTCCCTTTTCTTGGCTGTGAATTTATAAATATTTAAACTATATTTTATTGCGTATTTTTGGTGTCTTATACTAAGCAGATTTCACTGGGTATCTAGACTGTAATAGTAGCTAAAATAAAAGTTTGGGATCATGTCTTAAGCTTAGGTCTGCATTTTGTAAAACTCAAAGTGGTATACATAAATTGCATTTTACATTAATGCTATTTTTTTCTCCTAAAATCCTATGGTACTTACTAAATGTAAATGTTTTAGTCCTTAATTACATGTTTGTAAGGCATAATTGAATATGCATAAATATATTATTTACTGAATGTCCAGAAGATCTCCATTACCACCCAAGCTGCCACTAAACCTTAACAAATGTACTGTTTGTTATACTCAAAAGGTATGTGAATTTTATACCAGATCTTCTCTCTATCCTCTCTCTGCAAATTCCTTCATTTGTACTTTCATCATCTCTCTCTTTGGTCGCTGAAAGAGGCTACTTTCTTCTCTCCCCCAAAAAGGAGCCATTTTTTTTCACTCTTTTGCATGAGTTATCCTCATATGACTATATCAGTTACATGCAAGATTGACCTTTGTTGTTGAGTCTATCTAGACTGAGAACAGATCAGAACACATTCTTTCATTCAGGTGACCCTATCTCAAAGAGGAAGCAGGGAGGCTGAGCCATGCATCCTCCTTCTCAAAACTTACCCAACTACAAATGAGAGAAGAAACTGAGAAGGTAGAGGAAAGAAAGAGCATTGTGTTACTGAAACACAAAGCAGGGAAAAGACTCTTCCCACTACCTGTGTTTTGCTGTTGTTGTTATTTTCCCTAGTAAAATGTTTATTTCCAAGACTGCATTGTTTGAAGGAAAAACCATATTTATTCATCTCTGTAACTTCTACATCAACCATTTATGTAGTATTCTGGCTAGTATCATAGCCTTTAGTGCTAAAATAACAGATTTTAAATCCCAATTTTTTCATATGTAACATAAAGATAATATCATACAATATTTTTATAAAGTTTACCTAAATTAATATAAATAATGCCCTTTTTGAATGGCATATAATAAGCCTCAGTTAATGCTAGTGAGTATGACATATATTTAATTGTTTTCTACAATTGATGTATAAAAGGCTTCCTTTCTCCATCTTCCTTTGTTCCTTTCAAAAGTTTGGATTAAACAATTTCAGATATTTTGTTTTGAAGGTTGGCTCGAATCAAATGATTAGGAAGACAGAGTAGAAGTTCAGAAAAACTTGAGGAAAATGGAGAAATAGTCCAATATGAACATGCGAAGAAATACAAAATCTTCCTTACTTTTCTGACTTTGGGAAATGAGATGCACCAGTTAAGTAAATTTTCACCATAACTGAGGCTTAACTGATGGTCTCAAAGGCTGTTGAGGAGATTTTCAAGCCTCCAGGACACTGTCCTTTGCCACCTTCCAAAAACACTGATCTCTGAAATTCTCAGTGCAGTTGACCCAGAGCTACAAAGCAATCACTGATAGTTAATTGGAATTCAAATCTCTTAATGATTTTCTTCCTTTCACAATGTATTCTATTATTTTTAAAATACCACTCATATCAAAATGGGACCTTAAAAAAGACAATCATGTATTTGGGCTGTGTGTGCATTTTTAAAAATTAGAAAAAGCAAAAGGGAAGATTTATGATAGCCTGCAAGGTATGTTGTATTTTGGTGTTGCTTTGTGTTCCAGTTCATGTGTGAAGGCTGGGTGTCTTGCAGGTAAGGTATTGTAGAGAAGCAGCCAGGTGCCCCACCAGCTTCCTAAGCTCCCAGCCAACAGCACTACACATGTCTCCACAGAATGTAATGGAACAAGTGGAATCTTAGCACTAGGGAAATAAAAAAGGAAAGAAACAGGTATGCAAGGAAAGAGATAAAAGCCTGAAGAATGGATTAGATGAGATTCCTGACTATTTCTCTCTCTTTATTGAGTCTGTGGTGAATGTCAGACTCTTTCTTTAATTTTCCCCATGCTCCATTTGGCAAGTACAAAGAATATTCTCTGTGAACAAGGGTAGAAGCAGTTTCTGTTTACAGGTACCAAGGAAATAAAGGCAAATAGACCACACAATCATGCAGTAAAACATAGGGTTCCTTCACCAAATATGATGTGTGAGTGTATGTGTATACCTGATGGGGAAAATATATAAGCAAAATGTTGGTGAACTTTGTAAGTGATTAAATTTCATGTTAGAATAGTTTTATTTGCATCTTAACATGCATGCCTATTAAAACAATCTGCCTCAAATCTTGACTATTTCAGGGTCAAGGATCAATCAGTTTGCCGATAAATGTTGTTTAGGTTGAGCAGACATCTGAAATGAATTCACCTTCCCATGACGACTTAATAATTTGGAAGTAACTAATGAATATTTCACCAAAGTGGAGGTGGGAGGAAAGAGGCATAGAGAAGAGCATATCTGCCCCCCTCTAAAGCTGATTCAAAGACCTGGAGCCTGAGACTCCAGTAGTTCCCACATTCAAAGAGACTGGTTTCAGCAGGTGCCACAAGACTGAGCCTCCCTGCAGAGATGAATGGCTCCCAAGTTTCTTCTCTGTGTTAACAAGGTCAGTGAAGTTAACCAACAAGCTGGTTAGATATTGATAAAGTAAAATTTGATGTAAGTTTAATTTTGGAGCATTATAAATGAGGCTGCATTTTCTTAAGCAAATGTTTGAATTAATACCAAATGAATTGTAACTACATTTTAAGATCCATATTGCATAGTATATATAATTCCTTATATTTAAATAATAATATACTGTAGATGACTTCCAAGCCTTATGCTAAAGCCTAATAAAAAGCCCAAAAGTTTTCTCTTAAATCAAAAAGTTGCTGCAAATTATTTCAGGTTTGATGCCTTTTTCAAGTATATTTCAAAAAAAGAGCCCGTATTAGTCTACCATTCTATAGCAGTGGGTTATAAATGATACAAAGAGTACGGGAAAAATCCAAATGGAAATTCAGCAATCTCATGTGAAAATTAAATCTTTTTGTATAAAATATGAATTAGAAAAGCAACATTTCACAGCATTAGTTTCGAGTTTCAATTCAATTGGAAGAATCAGAAAGGGCTCATTGTCTTCAAGGGGAGATGACCTGAAGGGGTTGGGCAAAAGGGCAATGTGACTTAGAAAGAAAGAGAAAAGTGATTACATTAATTGTAATGGCACAATAGCAGTTTTCAATAAGCTTTATGACAGCAGAAAAGATTGATTTTTTGTGCTAAAACGTGCAGTGTCCTAAACTGCATTTTGCCAGAAGTCTAATACCTATAATTTATTGTATCCCATATTCTCAATGTTAAAACAGGAAAGAAGGCAAAAGTCTGAGGGCTTAAAATATAATAGACTATAGATTCATTGCTAAAACTCAATTGGAGCTGAAAATTTCCTTTTAATTTTGAAATGCACTTAACAAGAATTAAAAGGCACAGGAATAGCTATAAAATGGTGTCAGGACAGTGTGTTTCCCACATTCCCTCTGTAAGAAATGATTTGAGTTTCCTGAATCAAAAAGTGGGAGTAAAGAGCCTCGAGCTTAAATAGAAGACATGCTGTTCTGAAAGAGACCTCCAGTCTATTTGAAACATTTTGCTAGGCTATGAGAGGGCAGGAACCACATTATTCTCAGGTAAACTTACTTTCCAGCCTAGCCATCAACATCCCCCTCTTGTTTCCTGGTCCTTGTTTATAGCCTGCAGTGAGAATTACACTCTCCAGGTTTTCTCTGCTATTCACCAATGCCTTGGAAACTACAAAATGTTTCTTTTCGGAATTTTTTTTTCTGTCTATCAGATATATGGTCTTGGTAACCATAGTCATGATTTTGACTGAAACTTTAAGGAAATATGGAAAAACTTAAAAATCTTATCCAGAGATGACCTAGATCTTTCGGGTTTCTTCAAGCTTAGTATAAACCAAGCTTGTCCAACCCACGGCCCACGGGCTGCGTGCAGCACAATACAAATTCATAAACTTTCTTAAAACATTATGAGATATTTTTGCAATTTTTTTAGCTCATCGGTTATCGATTGTGTTAATGTATTTTATGTGTGGCCCAAGACAATGCTTTGTATTCCAATGTGGCCCAGGGAAGTCAAAAGATTGGACACCCCTGGTAAGCCATCACTATAAAGTAGCTGCTAAAAGTTATATAAATAAGACTGTCAATAGACATTATTATTCAGATGAGAAGTAATATTTTATGCAATGTAAAAGGGACAATGATAATTAGAGTACCTTCAAAGGAGGCAAACAGGGTAAAAAGTTAGAAGTCATGCCATGTAAAGATTCTCTTAGAATCCCCAAAGTGCCTTCTGTTGAGAAAAGATTTGGGAGAAGGTGGTGGAAGGGATTAAAAAGCAGCTTCATAGACCTGAACAGTTTTCATTCATAAAAAGGGTTAGAGTTCTGGTTAGCTTCTGATGGCAGGTCCAAGACAAAGAGGTGGAAGTTAGGAGGAGGCAGATTGTTACTCATTATTGAGGACTACATGACAGTCAGGGTTTTGTGATAGAAGGGATAGTTTCAAAACCATATGATCGCACATCACTGGATGTCTTCAAGAAGAAACTACATGTTCTAGGGGAGTAAAATGATTCTAGTAATGACATAATGACAACACAAATGGTTTTTTACTTATCCTTAGCACCTAGTCATTGTGGTTTATCTTTTAGACTTATCAAAAGAAGAAATTGTTATAAAAAAAAGAAATTGTCACAGTTTTATTATTTTATAAACATGTAATTATAATACATGTCTCACACATGTGTCACAGAATACCCCCAAATACATAATTTTTTAATTTAACAAATATTTATCCAACAACCATTATGTCCAGGTATTTGGCTAGATGGCAGGGATAAAATAGGGAACAAGAACAAATAAGGTCCTGGGCCTGTGGGGATTCTCTTCTGCTGGCGGTAGTCTCCTGTTTCATAAGCAATAAGCAAGAGAGGGTTACCTGTTATTATTGAGGCACTAGATAAGTGTGCTAGCTCAGAGATTTGTGTATGTAGAAGCAGGTGACCTATAAAGTACTTTTTCTGAAGATCTAAAATCCAAGCGAGTCATGCAGGTTAAATGGTAGGCTAGCTGGATGAAAGGAATTGAAGGGTTAGGGGAAGGGACTCAACAAGAATATTTCAGGCAGAGGGAACAGCATTTGTGAAACCTCAAAGATGAAAAAGGAGAGACATAAACACCACATGTGTTTTAGGAACTAAAAGAAATTCTGTAACTATATGACAAAGCTCCCTGACATCTACAACTTTCTTTTAAACATCGCATCACCTTGCTCAGCACATGAGCTGTTAAAATATTTGTTGTATAAAAATGGACTCATAGGTATCTTGAGTGAGGAGGTGGTGTTAATGGTAGTTAGAGTCTTACAAAGGTTAAGCAAGGAAGATCACATAGGGCCTATGATACAGTTTGGATCTGTGTCTCCACTCAAATCTCATGTTGAATTGTAATCTCCAATGTTGGAGGTGGGGCCTGGTGGAAGGTGATTGGATCACAGAAATAGATTTGTCATGAATGGTTTAGCACCTCCCTTTGGTATTGTCCTCTCAATAGTGAGTTCTCACAAGATCTGACTGTTTGAAAGTGTGGGACCTCCCCGCTCTCTCTCTCTCTTGCTTCTGCTTTTGCCATGTAACATGCCTGCTCTGCCTTCACTTTCTATGACTGTAGCTTCATGAACCCTCCCCAGAAGCCAAGCAGACGTCAACATCAGTCTTCCTGTAAAGCCTGCAGAACTGTGAGCTAATTAAACCTCTTTTCTCTATAAGTTACTCTAATTATCATTGTCCCTTTTACATTGCATAAAATATTACTTCTCATCTGAATAATAATGTCTATTGACAGTCTCAGTTATTTCCTCATAGAATGCGATAACAGACTAATACAACCTAGTAAGAAATGTTAAAAAATTTTGATCCTAAAAGAAATAAAGGACTAGGAAATGGTTTAATCATATAATCAGTAAAGGGCTGTTGTTTTTTAAAGGACCTAACACAAAGAGACATCCTATATTATATTATTATCAATTTAAAATATATCAATTCAGACTCTTTAAAAAAATTGTATCAATCATGTCTTAAAATATGCTTCTTGGTAGAAACATTGCCAATATCAGATTCACAATACGTGGGTCAGGATAAACTTATTTGTAATTTGTAGAATTGGTTTTACTTCTATTAAAACAAAAATACAACTTCAGCTAGTTAAGTTTTAAAAAATTTTAAATATTTTTGCTAATATTTGAATGTTAAGAAATGCAATATGGATATTTTGGGGCAATTTATTTCTAATTATTGCTAAAATAAACATAATTACTTCAGAATTATTTTTTATTTCTTTTTCTGAGATGGTGTCTCACTCTGTTGCCCAGGCTGGAGTGCAGTGGTGCAGTCTCAGCTCACTGCAAGCTCTGCCTCCCAGGTTCACACCATTCTCCTGCCTCAGCCTCCCAAGTACCTGGGACTACAGGCACCTGCCACCATGACTGGCTAATTATTTTTATTTATTTATTTTTTTGTATTTTTAGTAGAGATGGGGTTTCACCGTGTTATCCAGGGTGGTCTCGATCTCTTGACCTCGTGATCCGCCTGCCTCGGCCTCCCAAAGTGCTGGGATTACAAGCGTGAGCCACCACACCTGGCGGCTTCAGGATTATTTTTAAAAACTGAGGTTCGGCTAAGAGAAAAAAGAAAAGAGAGGCCTAATTACACATATTTAATACTATGGAGATGAGTGGGCATTTAAAGAATATGGGTTATCATTTCATGCATAAAAAGACACCATTTGCTGAATTATACCCTAGTGCCCCACCCCGGAAGAGTTAATTTACCTAACATAGGTAAACAGTTTCCTCACAGAAATAGTTTTCTCTTTTTAAACCCAGGATATCATTTGAATAAAAGAAAGGATGAAAAAAATGGACAGAAGCTTTCTTTTTTGTATTTATTACAATTAATATTATTCTCAGTGATTGCTATGATAGATTTATTCTTGCTAAAATGGTGGATTCTTTGCTTTCAGAGTTAACTTCTTATGTTCTTTTTACATATAATATATTAGTCTTTCACAGGGTAGCCAATTAATTTTCAGCATCAAATTAGCAACCCATCAAACATTTGTCTCATTAAAAACAGTCACTGGTAAATCCAGAATAAAGTGGTGCTTAACTAAATTCATTCCTAAATCGGAATCATTGTTCATGTCAACGCAAGTTAATTCAGCATCGATATAGTTGATTGATAGAATTATCATTTATACCTCACTTCTAATAAAGAATTTGATTTGTTCACAATAAATAATGTATCCACTACTAGGACATTCCCTTTAATCTTGCATCAAAACTGTAGCTAAGGAAAGCATCTTAATGTAGTAGGATGCAGCTAGCAGAGGCAACATAGAGAAATGATATTGCAACATCCCGACAGATAACAAAACAAACTCTTCAATGCAAGCATAAGAAAATTTAAATGTCAGTACTCATGAACAGTATTGACATTGTATAGTAGAATATGGATGAATTATAAAAGGGGCACAGTCAAATTAATATGAGCCAATCACTTAGCTGTTAAATGTAAAATAATGTAACAATTATAACAATTGTTATTTATTATACACATACAATATTTAGACCAATGATCTTCCAAGGTTTAAGTGATCATTGTCATAAATAGATATTACAAATCCAGCATGCTGATTTTCATTTATACAGACTTAGAATACTAAGATCCAGTTCCAGAGCCATCTGTATCCTAGGAAAACAATTTTCTTCGTGGCCCAAGTCCCATTTTTCCATCCATCAATTTCAACTATCATTCTGGAAATCTTAGTTCTCTTTAAGTTTTGTTCAGTTTACATTTAGAACCATTATGGGGGATCATAGGGAATTCTGGAAGAAGTCTTATATCTAGAAAGAGCTCATAATCCTAAGAGTTATGGGAGCTTAGAAAAATATCTTATTATAAGGGAAATTGTGTGCTCCAGAAAGATTTAATTTTGAAATTTTATGCTTTAATAGTCTAAAACAGGCATAAAATTCAGTGATGGCAATATCTTCAGCCCTCTAGTTGTATATACTTCATTGTACCCCCTACTTTTGACACAGATTTTTTCATTTAAAACTCTATTCTATATTTTAAAGAAGCATAAGATTAAGGATGTATAGATCTGAGCTGGGAGATGATTATTATAAGCAGTCATACATTTACTTTCTCCTAACTCAACTCTATACACTACCAATGTAGTTCATTATGAAAAACTTAGATACCCTAAAATTAGGCATAATAACTAAATAGTTAAATTAGTTAGACATGGCAAGTGGTTATTTATTAATTTCACTATTCCTTTAACAATTTAGCTGAAGTTTATCTGTAAAGAAAGTAACTTTTCTTGGCCAGATGCAGTGGCTCACACCCATAATCCCAACACTTTGGGAGGACAAGGTGGGAGGATCACTTATGAGCCATGATCGCACCACTGCACTCCAGCCTGGGTGAAAGGGTAAGACCCTATCTTGAAGAAGAAAATAACTTGTCTTCTCAACTATAACTATTTGTTTACCCCGAAATACAGTTAGTATGAAAGGAGTGGAATAAGTTGCAGTTATTTTCAATAGTTTCCAATGAGTTATTTGCTTGCTTGTCATTTGGTTTTCTATTTATTTGAGAATTATCATGAACCTACGGAGGTTTATATATTCAATGTTTTAGTATTTGGCATTTATTATTATTTTTGTTTCTCAGTCACATCTTTGGTAGATATGAGCCCTTTCAAGTTGGTCCCTCTGTCCATTCAACAAAAGCTCATACAATTTCTACCCCAATCTGGAATTAGCCATTCAACAAAGGAGCCATTGTTCCCTTTGCGGGGATAGCACTTAGAAACTATAAACTGGGCACAATAATAGGGAATGATATGTCAATTTTCCCATCATATTTTTTCAGGATCCATGTTGATAATTTTTGTTGATAATTTTTCCAATACATGTATTATAAGTGCTATAGAAGCAAATATAGTCTTTGTGCTTTTTAATTTATTGCCCTTAATTCATTATCTAGTTACATTTTTCTAAATTATTTTCATTATCATCACTTCAGGAATCCACATAAGTACACTATATAAGTTCAGTATATAATGTAGAAGTAAATTATTAAACTCATTTTACCTAAGAGTAAAAAAATCAGCTAATACCCTTATTAATGAAAGCTCTCAGATTGATAATACCACAAAAAAAGAAATGAGAAAGGAAGGTTGTAAGAGCAAATTTTAAATGTGAAGTGGTAAACTGTATGCTCTGGAAGATGGAAATAGTTGCCTTCAATGCCTGTTTTCTTACCATTTCCTTGGGCATTGGAAGTTATGGTGGCAGCAACATATGTGATTCTGGTCCAGGACCCTGTTTTCTTTATAAAAGGTCACTTAAATAATTTTTATAATTTGTTTAGGGAAAGACCCACTTGTAAAATGTTCCTTTTGCTATTCCAATTGGACCAAAATTAAAACATTGCTGGAAAAAGTCTCAGAAAATTTAAAGCTTGAGAAGATATTAAGAAATATCTAGGCAAACCCTTGATGTAAGAGGAATCTGGCAGTCAAATGATTTGTTACTATCACAAAGCACAGGGATCCAGCAGTATCACAAATTCAGCTCATGCTTCTCAACCATTATATGTTCCCTTCTAGTGAGAAAATAAACTTATTTGCTATGTTGTTTCAGTTCTTTATATCTCCTAAAATACTATAATGAGAGAATTGGTCTTACTATTTCGGGTATTTTTAACCACCATAATATTCTCTTCATATTTTAATATAGTTTCTAAAAGTATGTATAGAATACAAAAATTAAAAGATGAAATACAACTAATCCTGGCCAGGTGCAGTGGCTCATGCCTGTAATACCACTACTTTGGGAGGCTGAGGTAGGCGGATCACTTGAGGGCAGGAGTTCTAGACCAGCCTGGGCAACATGGTGAAACTTCATCTCTACTAAAAACACAAAAACTAGCTGGGATTGGTGGTGCACACCTGTAATCCCAGCTATTTGGGAAGCTGAGGCAGGAGGATCACTTGAACCAGGAAGGCAGAGGTTGCAGTAAGCTGAGCTCATGCCACTGCACTCTAGTCTGGGCAACAGAGCAAGACTTTGTCTCAAAAAAAACAACAAAAAAAAACACAGAAATACAACTAATCCTAAAAATAGTGTCTGTTATATAAGAAATTTCTATAGTATGTAAATATGTAATTATTACTTAGCTAGGATGTTTTTCTTTCTTAAGACACGTTCACAATTCTGTGAATCATCATTGCTTTGTTTGCAGGAGATATGAGTAATCACATTGTGTTGTCTTATTAAACAATTTGGAAACTGACCCAAATTCAATCACCGACATACAAAAAGAAAATTACTTTCCAGATATCAGTCTGACTTTCATCCTTCAAAGAACACTCTGACATTCTATGTTGATAGTTTAGTAGAAATTCCAGAGCCCAAGGCTGTTTTACAGCAGCTGCTTTATTGATCCAGACCACATTAAGTTATTTGTCATAGTCTTTTCTAGAAACTTAACTTGCTTGTGTTCAGAGGTGGAAGAAAAGAGCAACAAATACTTGTTGTTGCCTCGTAGCAAAATAAAGTACAAGCTCTGCTATTATCCATTGACTTGAGGTTTTCACCATCTTTGATCGAATACTTTGGTAAAGTGAAGACTTTTAAAATTGCTTAGTGGATAAGCACTATAGAAAACAATGCATTATAAGTTTAATGATATGGTCTCTAGATTTACATAGAATACTTTATTAGCTATGTAAATCTTGGGCACATTCCTTACTGTCTACGAGCTTTAGTTTCCTCATTTGTAAAATCAGTATAATAATAGGTGCTCTGTAATAATATTATTCTGAGATGATGCATGTACCATGACCGGCTTATAAAAAATTTTCAATAAGGATAAGTTATAATTATTAAAATTAGTAATATAGAGAGAATTATACTACTAATGTTAATAATGGCCACTTCCCATATCAACTCAGTTCATTGGTTTACACGAAGTTTCAGAAAAATAAGTCTTAAAAAAATTATTATTATTAGTTGGTGACAAAAACTGAAAGTAAAGAAAAGGAATTAAAATGTGTTTGGTGTGATAAAGGTTGTTTTCACAAGTTTCTTGGTTGTATCTAATTTAATCTTTCCAAAACCCTGTGAGATAGCTATTAACTGCTCAAGGTCACATAGCAGGTTTCTTTACATCGTCAAGCTCATGGTAGGTAAAATAAAGGCAATAATGCATTTAGAAGAGATTATACATATTCTCTACTTGGTGGCTAGCTTATGCATGCAATGATCACAAATGACAATAGATGTCCCAACTCAATACAATAATTTCTTTAATGTAAATTCTCTTTTGTTCATGACCAGCCTGAGGAACACAGTGAGACCCCATCTCTACAAGAAATACAAAAATTAGTTGGGTGTGCTGGCACACCTGTAGTTCCAGCTAGCTGCTCAGGAGGCTGAGGTGGGAGGATTGCTTGAACTTAGGAGGCAGAGGTTCCAGTGAGCCAAGATGGCACCACTGCACTCCAGCCTGGGCAAAAGAGCAAGAATCTGTCTAAAAGAAAAAAAAAAAAATCCCTCTTAAGTAAAATAAGTATTTCCTTTTAAAGACAAACACTCAAAAGAACAAGACAACCAATAATTATTTAATTTTACTTATGTAACATGAAACTTATAGCTGCATTCTAACTCCACTATTTAACTATAACTAAATACATTGTTTATCTATGCACACATATTTGTATGTATATAGTGAAAGTGTGTTTTTCAAATTCAGATACTTCTGCAGTAAAATTTGCTGCTGAGTGCCTGCGAGAGTCCCAGGAAGTGTGTAGACAAACGTAAAAGGCCTACTAACACTAGAAAAGAGGTATGGACAAGGTGGCCAGAGAAATCCTGATGTATTTCAGACATTATATCCTCTAAAACTTGCAGCATAAACCTGAAGTGAAGTCATTTAAATGACATATAGTATTAAGGTCTTTAATATTTAGACATTTGAAGTTGCAAAGAATTTTCACTGTTTTAAGAAATACTGTTCATGTTGAGATCTTATGGAGAAAACATATCATTCTTTTACCATGTTACAGACTGTGCTGCCTATTTTGATACTCAAATTAAAATTTTAGGTTCCCCATAGGACATACTTTAAAATTAAATAATGGTAATGCTAATGTATTACTCTCTTACATTGAGTTAGATAGGTTCTATGTGAACACTATCTCTGTTAGTCCTAACTACACCATGAGATTATCTATTAATATCATAGTCTTGTACTTGAGAAAAACTAATATTGAAAGAGGAAAGTAACCCAAACAGGTTCACACAGATAATCAGTGTTGGGTTTGCACAAACAGAAGAATTTGTGAACGTTTAAAACTAAGAAATGACAAAGCAGAGGAAAATAAAGATAAACTCGAACTGAACAATGAGTATCTAAAGCATTTGAAAATGATAGTCACTAAATAGGAAGTTTAAAATTATAAAGTATTATACAAATTAGAATAAATACAATGATACATTCAGGCTTATGCAATGTATTTAATAAAGCCTTAACTTTGTACTTCTTTGCTTTTGGAGATTAAAAAAGAAACACAATGTGAACCCTCTAATGATTTTAAATATTAGGAAGGTCATACACAAATGATGGAAGAAGGGCATAAAGTTAAAATTAAAAGATAAAGAAAATGTATTGACTTTTAAGAATAGTGTCATCAGAGTTCAATTTTACAGACACCCTTAGAGACAGTGTAAGTACTTACCTTCCAAATCTAGTACTCTCCAAAATGAAAAGCATGAATGAAGGAAGATCAATACAGAACAGATAATAGCAAGAAAGCACTTGGCCACTTCAAAGAAGTGCCAGCCTCTGAGCCCAAACTAACTAAATTCCAATACACCAAAGGAACTGAAGTCTGGTGTTCTTTATTTGCCATACATTAAGTGAAGTGTCAATGACCAAAAGATAAGTGTTTCATAGCATTTTGAAATTCAATGTCTACTGCAGAGAATCTAGGAAAATTGGAGGCAAGTTGTAATACAGGAAACAGGCAAGAAAGGGCAATCCTGAAATCTATTTTGTGAAGATATTCTTCACTCCCTGCCACATAATGAGGTAAAGATTTCCTCTGTTGTTCTATAGGTTTTTCCATGTATAGGTTCTTATTGTATTGCAATTATTAATTTTGTAGTTAAACCTTTGATAATACACACACACACACACACACCTCTTTCACAAGGACATATAGAGTATCAGTTTATTCTTGCATATTTTGTAGAATATGGGTCCTCAAGATTGGAAGTCTTTTTCAGAAAACAATAAATAGTGATTTAAATAAGACTGAAAATTTATTCTACTTTTACTTCAAAGTCTGAATTGGTAGGGGGGATAAACCACCAGGGGATAAGGGAGCTCTCCTCCATGAGGTTATCCAGGAACACCAATTCCATGTGTTTTTTCATTCCGTCATCACTTAAAAGTATGGCCTATCTCTTTGTAGTCAGGACCAGCTGGCTCTCACTGTGTCCACAGTTTAGCCAGTGAAGAAGAGGTGAAGCACAAGTTGCTTTCTTTTAAGCTTTTGTGACAAACGGCACACATCCCTCCACACTCAGATTCTACTGAGCAAAAGTTAATTACATGAGCATTTCTAGCTGCATGGTATATACATTAGCAAATGTAATCTCTAGTCAAGCAGCCATGTGACTGTTAAATGTAGGGGATACTGTGCTTAAGAAAGGGGAATAGGCATTAGGAAATCAATGAGCTGTCTCTGCCATATCATAGTAAAGAAAAAAAATTTTCCTAAAGGGAAAATAATCTTATAAGAATTATCTGGTCAAAACAATGATGACTTTTTAAAATTATGATGCATTACAGTTTTTGGTTCCTGATAATGTGTCCACTACTATCTGTTCCCATTCTTCAAATCCATTTACCGGCTTTGCAACTCCCTTGCCCACAAAAAGAAGTATGTGTCAAGGGATACATCAGACATAAATTCCTGCCCTTATACAACTAACAGGCATCATAACTATCAAAATTTCCCAATGGATTAAGCTCCAAATCCTAAGTACGTAAGGAAATGCAGTATGGAGGAAAAGGAAATCTTATGAGAATAGTTCTTAAGAGATAAAATTAAGAATCGTATTTGTTCTTTAATATAATTCTCATTTTCTTTAAATTTGTGATTAGACTCGTTGATTTTTAAAACTAGCAGATCTCCTATTCCATTAAATAATACTTTGATATTTTTAATGATTTAGTGTACTGCTAGAGAAGTTAACTGCTTAAATCTAACATTTTTTAAAACAAATTTGCTAACACTTTTAAATATTCACTTTTATTTGAGACACAGTCTCGCTCCATTACCCAGGGTGGAATGTAATGGTGTGATCTCCGCTCACTGCAACCTCTGCTTCCCAGGTTTAAGCGATTCTCCTGCCTCAGCCTCTGCATTGCTGGGATTACAGGTGCCCACCACCACATCCGGCTAATTTTTTGTATTTTTTGTAGAGATGGGGGATTTCACCATGTTGGCCAGGCTGTTCTTGAACTCCTGACCTCAGTGATCTACTCTCCTCGACCTCCCAAAGTGCTGGGATTACAGGTGTAAGCCACCACGCCTGGCCTAAATATTCACATTTTAAGAAGATTCCATGAATTAAAACAAATGCTCATGTGAAATCATTAAGTTTAGTGGTATTAAGAGGATATAAACATATGTCTATTTTTTAAGTGAATCTTTATACCAGATTTAATTTCTTTTTTGTTGTGTTGTATAAAGTAAAAGGTAGTACAAATCATTATATTGTCCACAAATAGTGACTCTATAATTTCCACTCAGAGCCTATTAGAATACCTGACCTCAAAGATGCTGTTAATGCAGTTTTGAAATTTAATTTTCGTGTATTGATTTTTTCCTAAGGGATAAGAACTATTCCGAATGGAAAATATGATTTGTAGTTTATTCTTTACTAGTAGGAAAAAAGCCTAGAGCTAATTTTAATAAAATAAGATCTGATTATAAAATAAAATTAAAATCAGAGTTAACTTTTATTTGTAATCATGCTGGTTGTTGGAGTAAATCAGTTAAGGTCATTTAAGCAGTTGATTAATGCTTGGGGAGGGGGTGAATAATGATCTGCTTTCATTTGAGATATTGTTTAAATTAAGACAACTGTTTCACCTTATAAAATTAATCTCTTCATTGAGTAAATAGAGTTACTTAGCACACTTTACAATATTGTTAGAAAAGTAAATGAGATTTGTAAATTATCTTTTATAAACCAACATAACTGGTCTTGGAGGGGGAAGCAGTATTATGTTTTTTATAAATTAACGTAACTTAAATAAGTGAAATTGTAAACAACATCTCTGAGCACTCAGACGTCAAAATCGTCTCTCCTTTATCTTAGCACCCAACCTTCCTGGGATCTTATTGTTGTACTCTAGTCATGTGTGTGCTTCCTTCATTATTCATTATTCTCTTCAGTGCCAAGTACAGTCTATGAAACATGGTAGGCACTCAACAAGAATGTGTAAAATTAACCTGAATTGGATCTTAAAAGAATAGATGTAGTTTAAATTACAACTCTGCATTATATTCACTAAAACATAAAATTTACCTATCTTGTATATTTGTGTATCTCTTGTATATTTGTACAGTTTCTTTATGACCTAATACTCTTTTCTCTTATAAGCTAAGGGTAAATTGCTTTGTTAAAGTGACTTTTAGCAAATTTGGACTTTTACATTATTATTATTAGTTATACTGGCTTTATTTATTTATTCTATTGAAATAGCTTTCTATTGAAATCTCTGCTCTGGTATATACAAGGAGGGGGATTCTTTCCTAATGTTTTCTGATCTCTTCTGCTTTTCACTGCATACTTGGAGCTTCTTGCTTTATATGTGCCATCCCCATATTTCTGTCCAAGGGGAATGACAGTGTCTTTCTGGAAGCCCCAACACTTTTCAATGCCTGGTATCTAGTAGGCACTTGCTAATAACTTCAAAAAATACAATAATTATAAGTTACAAAATTTTATTTGTATCATGATTTGGGCAATACTTACCATTTACAATACTTACCAATTACAAGACAGCTAAGAGAGACAATAATATAATACAGAAGAGAGGGAATCTATCCTTCTGATATTGGCCACAGAAGTTGACCCTGAGATTCACCTTGGCAATGTGTTCACTGGAGATTTCAATCTAGAAGTATATACAGTGTGCTTATTCTGCTGTTTTCCATCTGTGCTGCTCCTAAGAGCAAAGCACACGTGCACTGAGGCCAATGTACAATTTTGTGACTTTATTAAAGCCTTTCCCTGTATTCAGGACATCCTTGAACCCTTCTGGGAGCCAGAAGGAGCTGCTTACAGCACTCTTTCCTTAAGGGACTGCCAACAAAATAAAGAAACTCGAAGTTTATTATTTTTATGGCCACAGAGTGAAACTTGCTAAAGTTTATTATTTATAAGATGTAAATATGACATTTGTGTGCAAAAGGTCAGAAACAATCATCTATATATATTCCAAGCAAGTTAATCTTAGATGTAATTTTTTCAAATTCAAAAGAAACTTACTGAATTTTGATGAAATATAAATGTTTTAATTTACTTAATTTAAGACGTAAGGTCTATTTTTCCTCCCATGAGAGACCAGTATAATTTAAACCATCCTTTTAAGAGTTAATCTGGCTTCACTTTTATAAGACACCATTTTCAAATTAACCTTTTTTATATCTTATCAATATGTCTAGACTCCATCAGTGCAATCTTCTTAATGATTCAAACTGATTCTGTTTACAGGGCAGAACCCACTCTTATTTCTGAATTTCACATCTGAGGACACTTCATTACATTTCCTCAATAGTGATTTCCTGCCAACAAAATCAACCAACTGATAAAACACTTTAAAGAATTCTTTGTTATTCTGACAACTGGCTTGCTTGTAAAAATTGCAATTAATCCTTACTTATAGTTTTATTGCCAATTGTGTCTTCCCCTTGTGAACAATCCCTTTAATTTTATCTTTAAAATATTTCTGCAGATACATAATAAACACCAACTATGACTTAAAAACTTCTAGTTTTTTAAACGTTAATCAGAATTTGTAAATTGTATTTCAAAAATAGTTTCTTTGAATTCAATGTGTTAGTTGCTGTGCAATAACATATTATTTGGTCATACAGTGCAAAACAACATCACAGATGCAATAAATCTAAGAGGAACTAGGTGGATAAAGTAAGATCATAATCACTATGTACACCTAAATGTAGAACTTGCATTTTAGAAGAGTTGTTGTCTATTACATAGCTTCTCAGTCATGACTCAGAGCCTCACCCTATGCTTTCTCTCTGCTTGATTTCCCTACAAAATCCTACCTTTCAGTTGGTATTTATTTATCATTTCCCTCAAACTGTAGCTCTTCCAGAAAGTATTCCTGGCAGGCCTGTACTGTAAATGAAAGCTCCTAAAATCAAACAGTAAAATTTCAAAATGTGAGGCAAAGCAAAAGGAATAAAAGCAATCAAGCCAACATTCTCATCTCAGTGTGCAGGAACAATGGAGAAAGGCAGGGATTCTGTCAAACTTAAGATGTTCTGGTCTGTTCCAGAAGACTACTTGCTGCTTCCCTCTCAGTAGGACCATCTCATTTACATAATTTGTGGGTAGCAGAACAAAATAAAGATGCCGAGCCCCTTGTTCGAGAAGCAGAAAAGGCTTTTTTTCCTTTTTCTCTGTGGTTTCTCTCTTGACTTGTTATGGTATATTGTTGTTTAATTCTGTACTCCTTCAAGCACAGAAATACTCACAGGCCTTGTGCAGATCCTTCCAATTGCCAAGAGTGTGGCCCAGCGACTTGGTGCCTGGAGTGTGCATGCCTGACCTTGACCCTCCCTGCACCTGGGCCCAGGCCTCTAAAGAAGATGGTTGGTGACTAGGGTCACTGGACAGGGTCAAGGAAGTGGGCATGGCAGCGTGTAGGGGGCAGCCACACTTAAGCTGAAACTCCAAGCCTGTAGTGCATGCTCAGTTGCCCCATCTGGCTTCACTTTCAAAACAAAATTTCAAAGATAAAGTTACAGGCCGGGCGCGGTGGCTCACACCTGTAATTCCAGCACTTTGGGAGGCTGAGGTGGGCAGATCATGAGGTCAGGAGATCGAGACCATCCTGGCTAGCACGGTGAAACCCCGTCTCTACTAAAAATACAAAAAAAATTAGCCAGGCATAGTGGCGGGCGCCGGTAGTCCCAGCTACTCGGGAGGCTGAGGCAGGAGAACAGCATGAACCCGAGAGGCAGAGGTTGAGGTGAGCTGAGATGGCGGCACTGCACTCCGGTCTGGGCGACAGAACAAGACTCCGTCTCAAAAAAATAAATAAATAAAACAAAAACAAAACTAAACCAAAAACAAAGATAAAGTTATTATCAATTCCAAGGCAGCGTCAAACCCCAAGCATGGGACATACTTCCGGGCATGGATCCCTGTGGGACTGTGTGGTTCATAAGCCCATGAAACAGGCCCTGACTCTAGATGATTGTTGTAGGAAGATTTGTGAGGAAGAAGTGAGTAGGAGAAGGGATGAGTGAGTAGAAGTAGGGATGGAGGATGACATCGTTGACGTTCAGTCTTTTCCGGATTTGAGCTGGGTCTTAAGGCTAGAATGATGTCACTATTACATCCTATCTCATAACAACAGCAGTAAGCTATGATCTTTCTTCTCAATCACTGACGCATTACAGATTAAGGAATGAAATCAAAGGGTATCCTGAGTGGCTAGTTGGGCCAAGTGAGGCCATCTGTTTCGGCATGATCACCAGTAGCTACCGGGAGCTGCAGAGCTCCAAGCTGCCAGCTGTGAGCAGAAATTATTATTTTCTCACCATTATCTTCATCAGGGGCCCTGCTGGTCTCAGTGCTGCTTAAACCTCCTTGTGCTTAGGATCGGCTTTTAAAATATGTTTTAAATAAAGTATATGTTAACACTGCACGGCCGGGCGCGGTGGCTCATGCTTGTAATCCCAGCACTTTGGGAGGCCGAGGCGGGCGGATCACGAGGTCGGGAGATCGAGACCACGGTGAAACCCCGTCTCTACTAAAAATACAAAAAATTAGCCGGGCGTGGTGGCGGGCGCCTGTAGTCCCAGCTACTCGGAGAGGCTGAGGCAGGAGAATGGCGTGAACCCGGGAGGCGGAGCTTGCAGTGAGCCGAGATTGCGCCACTGCACTCCAGCCTGGGCGATAGAGCGAGACTCCGTCAAAAAAAAAAAAAAAACACTGCACATACTGGAAAGAGTTATCTCTTGGGTTGATAGCGTTGTCTGCTTCCAATCAATGTGTTTTTCTTTTTTTCAAAACAAAAAATCTTTCCCTCCTATGTTTTCAGGCTTTAATTGTTTCCCATTGTTTTTAGATTAAAGTCTAATCGTTCTTTGAAGATATCTTTATTTAGCTTTCCAGTATTCTCCTATATGTCATCTATATTCACAATCTCTCTCAGGAACCACCACTGTTTGCCAATATCATAACTTTTAAAGACGGCACATGGCCTTTTTCCTTATTAGTTTTAAGCTCTTGAAAGGAAAAATGTTCTCTTATTTATTATTGAATCCCTAGGGCCTCATGGTGACTGCCACATCAGAAGCTCAATAAATATTAGTCGAGTGAATGAATATTGATTTAAGAATTTTGCCTATGGAGGAACATGTACGATAAGCTCATGAGATTTTGGAGAAAGAAAATACTAAGAATATTCATTACAGAATGAAATGCATCATAACCCCAATAGTAGCAGCTGGCACAATTGCTTCTCTCTCTATTCTCCCTACTTGGCAAAACAGTGGAGTGGGTATGGTGATTGAATGTCCATCAGCCCAGCTTCATGATCTTTTGGAGCCATTTAGACTCCTCAACAGGCTCCATCCATGGAAGGTCTGCTGCAGCCACAGCTGCTACTCTTTCCACTTTGAAGGCTGCTTTCCATCGCATTGGCTGGATCACATCAAAGGCACTTTAAAACATGGGAGCAGCTGCTGTAACATCTGCCACAACTTGACAGTGGACCTTTCCCAAGAAGGCTCATCAATTTTAAAGCACTTTCACAGCAAAATGCAGAACAAAACGAAGAATCTGAGAGCAGAGGTGGCTGTAATACATATCCAATACCTTAAAAATCTGTGCCTGCTTGTTCAGCTTTCGTGTACTCACTAGTAAAAAGTGCTTTCAATGAACAGTGATCATAGTTACAGCTACCATGTACCTGGCTTTGACTCTCTTAGTTGATATTTATGGGGGGATAGTATGACACCACATTGAAATATAGATCACTGTTGTCCTTTAGACCAAAATTGTCAATATTTTAGTTTTCCAGGTCCAGACTTCACAATTTTTCTGTGCCCATATACAGCCTGTAACAGAATTAATATAATAAAATCCGCAAATTAACTGGTTCTTTTATTTTAAAGAAAGGGGCTGGGCCCTGTGGCTCACATCTGTCATCCCAGCACTTTGGGAAGCCAAGGTGGGAGGATTGCTTCAGCACAGGAGTTCAAGACCAGCCTGAATAACATAGTGGGACATCGTCTTTATTATTTTTTTAAAGGAAATTTTATATCACTAGAACAAATGGAAAAAATGAACAAAATTTTCATAAATAGAAACTATAAAAATAAACAATGGAACTCGATGTAATCAATTAAAAATGAACATGAATAACAAAATTTAAAATAAAGAAAATAATTAGATAATCTGTGGCAATGTCCCTTTTAACTTAAGACAAATGAGAAGATCTTTATTAAGAATAAAACTATTTATGTGTGTGTATATGTTAATGACATCTGAGAATTGCATCTCACATTTGTATCCTTTTGGAAAAAAATATTTAACCATGTCCATGGATAGAGTTGTGGTAGCGGAGGACATTATTGCCCTACTCCTCTGGGCGAGTTTTTAATAAATGGACATTTTCCATAAACATGCCCCAGCCTCTCTTAGCCTCACAACTTTCTTTGCCATAGGAAAGGTAGAGAAATGTATCTAGGTGGGGAGTTGTCTTAAAAACAATGTATGTGTAAATGAATGTAGAGAGCCACTTCTGTCTTAGGAGCAGGTATGGCCTCAGAGACTTCTGCTCCTCTTGGGAAGTATATCTCTTCTGTGGCATCTGTTCTTCAGAGATGCCAGTGGTATCACAGGAATAAAGATTTGGCTCTGCTAATTTGGGGGCTGGTTTTCTCCTTCATCAAGAACCTGGTCCTCCTTCAGAGTTAAGTACTATTTAGTTTCAGCAAGAAGTTAGTTAAATATGACTAATATTGAGATATAATATGGGGCTCAACCAATTAGCTAATATTGTTTTAAATTATGTCCTCCAGTCTGGAGTACTAAAAATAATGTACTGATTTTCTATCTATTGTTTTTTATTTCTCAAAGTGTTCAAAACCGAATGAGAAAGAGGGCCACTATTTTGGGAAGTGAGATCCTCTGTGACTCTCAACTTACTGAATAGTAAGAACTTATTTCTGCTATGGTTTCAATGTCCCCTCCAAAACTCATGTTGAAATTTAATTGCCATTGGGAAGGTATTAGGAGATGGAACTAAGAGGTGATCAGGCCATGAGGGCTCCACTTTCATGAATGGATTAATATTGTTATTGCAAGAGTGAGTTAATTATCATGAGAGCAGGTTGTTCTAAAAGTGAGTTTAGGCCTCTCTGTCTCTCTCTCCTGTGCTCTCTTGCCTTTCCACTTTCTGCCATGGGATGACACTGCACAAGGTCCCTCAGCAGATGCCAGTGCCATGTTCTTGGACTTCCTAGCTACCAGAACGATGAGCCAAATAAATTTCTGTTCATTATAAGTTACTCAATCTGTGTTATCCTGTTATAAGCAACACAAAATAGACTAAGACAATTTCTAACAAGAATAATGTGATTTTATTGAATTTCCTTACTCCCATAAACCAGGTGAAATAATTTCTAGAATTTTTTTTCTTCTGGATATGTTCATTTATTTGATTATATCTGAAAGTTGATGGTAGAGATATTTCTTATCTGCTCCTATCTAATTTAGGTAAATATTTAAGGGTAATTTATCAAGGTTTTACAGTGCTTCTCTATAATGTTAAAATATTCTCAGGGACTTTTGCAGCTAAGTTAATAATGAAGTAATTCAAAAAGCAAAAATGTTTAAAACACTTTTAGTTTATCGTTCCTGTAAACAGTTCAAAATAAGTTTCCTTGACTCTGAAAAACAAAACAAGGATCAGCAATATTCCAAGCAAAAGTCAAAAAGGTTGCATCAGCTTTCTGAGTTCTGTCCATTTAGTTAACTGTTGTTTTGCTTGATATTCTTGAGCATTTCAGCTCTTTATCAGTCCTGTACATTTTCTTGTATTCCAATGCTACCATCTCCAAAGTTACCAGAAGCCTATATTTGAGAGTGCCTGGTACAGTCATATAGCTTATTATAAACCATCTTTTGAAAAGGATTAAAACAAGACAATTTTCTGTGAATAGAAAAATGTCCAAGGTACTTACAGTTAGAAACACGATGGACAAAGAAGTTTGGTTATCTCCGTGGCTTACAATAACTTAACATAACAACCTGAATTATGATTGGTAGCAAATACTTAGATATTAGAATTTTAGAAATCCCATACAATTTTGGAACATATATTAGCATTATTTACCAAGATATAACCTAAAGAAGATTGAACATCATTTTGGCAATCCATGTACCTAAACGTGTCAAATAACCCTGTTTACCTCTCTTTTCTGGACACTTCAGGGGCCCTCTGAAGTATTCCAAAAGCCAGGTGCCAGGGAAGACCGTTTTGAAACCGAAGTTTGATTTTGGGAAGGCTGTCAAACATGTTCAAGGTTTAAAACAGTTGATATTATGAAACAGAGTTCCAAATTGCCATTAAGTTATTTATTTTGCCAAAAGGATGACTTAGAAATTTCAAAGAAGCAAAAACATTTTATAACCTTATAACCCTTTTGAATTTAGTTAATATGTTGAACCTCTTCTGCAAGATTAATTTCCACAATTCTTCCACCATTTGTTTGAACCTTCAGCTTTTTCCTAATTTAAACAATCCTTTAACCCTAAGCAAAAGTATACATTTCCATGCCTTCTTACAATATTTTACAAAAAAACAGCACATTTTACTGTTCTTACACGTCTTGCATGTAAATCTATTTCCCATAGTCTCAATTACATCTTGGAATAGTAACTCCTAGCAATTTTTAACTTTCAAGGTAAAAACTTGGTAAGTTGTTTAATTGTGTGCTAGGTGCAGCCAAGGTTTGACTCCCAGCATAATTAAGAGCGTGGTTAGTTCCGTATGTCCCCAGGCCTTACCAATTGTGAAGCCTTCAAGTCAAATAGTTCTCAAAACCCAAAAAGCAGTTTTTAACATCAAAACACTTAGAAAATCTTGCATTTCACCTGCATTTTACCAATAGTGTTTAGGGCTGTTTTTATTTTTCAAAGATTAAAGTCATGTGAACTGAAAGGTACCACAGCTTTTAACTTCCCTTAAAAAAAACTTGATCCAAGTTCTTGTCTTTCTTTAGGCCAAATTAATTAGCACACTTTTTACAGATATCACACACAGTACGCACACAGACAGGCAGAAGAAAATCCAGTCGCTGGATGGGGCCCTTTAAGAGATAGGAGTAGGAAAACATGCAGATATTGGCCAGAAAGGGCTCATCCCCTAAGGCAGGATTGCTAAACAAAGTCCTGTCAAGCAGTTGTGGGCCACGTCCCCAGAATGTGTAAAACAAGACGGAGGCTTACAGCACAAACCATACAGACACAGGAAGCATACCAGATTGGCCACAGCCCAAGACTAGCCCTACAAATCCTTTTTCACAATTAAAGCTTTATAGAGAATATACACAAGGATTCTTATCATTCCTTGCCTAGTAAAATGTCTTCTAGAAAGAAAAAAAACTTGCTTAAACTTAACTGCTGATATTGTGGAGAAGAGGAAAGGAAAAAGGTTTTAAAATGCCTGGGGAAGAACCTCTTATTCTTATGCAAGTGTTTCCTTCACCAGAGAGAGAAGTTTAATTGCTGTGGGTTGGAGCTGGGCTCCCTGACTCTGGGCACATGGTAGAAAACGCCAAGCAGCCTTCTGCGGCGCCTTGAGCCATGTGTCCCAGCCCTGGCGGGGAGGGGACAGTGGCAGGGAGCTGCTGATCTGTCCTGAAACAAAACGAAAAGGCCATGGAAATGCCCAGGAGCTATAGGGGTGGGGGCATGGTTTCCTCCACCCTCTGAAGTCCAAAGATAAAAGGTTTAGAAGCAACAGTGAGAGGTTTTGAGTCCCCATTTCACTCACCGCTTCTCCTCTTGAGCCCCCAAGTTGCACGTCAAAAATGTATAACTTTTCCTTAATTCAGCTAAAGACGGGGTTCTTTGTCCCATGGCCATGAAAATTCAGGCTGCCAAACAATTTGAACCGTGAGTAAAACAGGGTTCTAGTGGTGAAAAGGAAGAAAAGGGGGAAACAGGGACAAAGCCAGAGTCCCTACTATAGGGCTTCCCACCTGGCTTTTTGAATCCCAGTTTACACCGAGGAAGAGGAGGAACCACGCTCTTTGCTGCAAAAGGCACAAACTTCCTGAGGCTCCACTCCAGTGCGCTGGCCGGTTGGAGTTTTTCCAGGGACTCCCCTCCCATCTGGCTTGTCTCACCAGGGCCCAGGGTATAAAATATCTGGTACAGTAATGATAATTACAGCACTTTCCATATATTGGTAGCTGTCTAAGTTCTAGAGAGTCTCCTTTAATTTTGACAACAACCCATGAAATAGGTACTCTTATTTTTTTCTTTTTACAAGATTAAACCAAGGCTCAGAAATGTGGGATGGAAATGGACAGATGACTTCCCATGTACTGAAGGCAGACTGAGCAAAGGCTTAAGAAAGCACATGGCATACACTGAGGGCCAGGCAAGAAATTCTGTTGAATTCACTAAGTGAATATGTTAATTGAGATGCTGAAGTATCTGAAAATCCAGACACATGGGCTTAACCTGTTATCGTAGACAAGGGGAAGGAAAGGAAGGTAAGTGACTTTAATTAAATTTCTTCTATAAGCCAGGCAGAGAATTAGGCACATTAAAATGTTGATTCTTTTCATTCTCATGATACTCTGCCAAAGAGATATTTTAATTTCTATTTTATAAAAGGAACAATAGAATGTGAGAGAGTTTAGCAACTTACTCTCAATCACACAAGTAGTAACTGATAGATTTTAGATTTAAAATATACCCCAGAGTGACCCTATAGCAAAGTGGAGCAGTTTTAAAGAGGAATAAGTAAGAGAGAATAATTTCAGCTTGAGTAAAGCTGCATTTAAGGTGGCCATATGTTATCATGTGGCAAAATCCTGTTTATTAGTGGATTGTAGTACTGTAGCACTGGTCAAGGCTTAACAAGAATACTTGACAATTATATCCTAGTAGTAGTAGAAGATACCATATCCTCATCCTCTTCTCCTACCCTATGTGCACCTCAAGAATTCATTCTCCTCTTCCCCATTTTGTAGCAATCAAGAGGTTTACATGGATTAAGTTTACCTTTCACTCCAGAGAGTCCCTTAGCTTCATGAAAATTCTGTCTTCATTACTGCAGTTACTGGGTCAGAAATGAACCAGTGTATGGAAAGCAGTGGCGCCATATTCTAATTCAAGGGTGGTCCAATCAGTGTAAAGCTCAAAACGTTTATTTGAAATTTTAAAAAGCTCCCACCCACCACACCCTCTTCTCTGTCAGAATGATCACATAAGCTTGTTGCTTTTAGAACACTCTTCCTACCGTGGGAGAAGTCAGGCAAAGAATGGAGCAAATACAAAGACAGCAGATCCACTAAGCCTGAAAATTAGCCTATCTTTGGAATTTTTCACTGTCCAAGTCTTTAAATCCACCAATTAATTCATTACTAAACGAATTTAGACTGAGTTGTCTTAATTGTAAAAAAAAAAATTCTAAAACCAAATTTGATCTATTGTATTTTTATAAGCAACAGACCCTAAAATGTGAGCCAAGTTGGGAAGTAGGGCAGAGGCAGTGAATAGCTACTTAACCAGGAACCAAGATAGCCTTAATATTCCAATCAGATCAACTAATCTTTAAAGAGGCCTCTTTCTGACTCTAGGCCACTAGCCTCCCTATTTCCTAAAGCATTAACTTTAGAACACTTATAAATTCTTTCCCTTCGAGGTGTAAATTGTTTAGAAAGTCTCCTGCCAATGTTACAACCCAGGAACGTCTTTCTCAAGGACATGAGAGATATCCCTTTTATTTCTAATTTTTTAAAAAATGATTGATTGATTGATTCATTCATTCATTCATTTTTGGATACAAGGTCTTGGGATGTCACCCAGGCTGGAGTACGGTGGAGCAATCACAGCTCACTGCAGCTTCCAGCTCCTGGGCTGAAGTGATCCTCTGGCCCCAGCCTCCAGAGCAATTGGGACTACAGTCACAGACTCTAGGCTCATTGTTGGAAATAAGAGTTTGGAGTCACAAAGAAAACAAGTACTTAGAGAATATATCAACAAGGCAAATTTACCTCTGCAGAAGGGTGTGTCTCGCATAGTGTGTCTCGCATAGTGTGTCTCGCATATAGGGCAATGGTGAGAGCACACAGAACAAAGAAAGCAGGGGTTTTTATTATCTCTAACACAGCTTCTGCTTCTGTATCTTTCACCTTTTGGCTAGGGTTGGACTGCATGGTCTAAGCTAGTTCCGATTGGCTTAACATTTAAAGTTTCTTAGATAAGGTAAGCACATAAGGGAGGTGAGAAGAGAGAGAAAGGGGGTCATTTATGGGGGAGTAGGAAGGTAACCTATTCCCTAATAAGGAAAGGAATGTGGTCTGGGGTTGTAGCAAGTTCAGGCATGCCTAGGCATATTCAGACAAGTTGGGGCACAGCAAAGGCAAAGGGGTATTTGGAATTATAGGATAAAGAATGGGAAACTGGATAAGCTGTTTGAAGAGGAAAACTAACTGTATCTAACAATTTCCCCCTTTTTGATATTTATAATTTTTTCTATTCAAACCTTTTTAACATATCTTGACTTTGTTGTTCTGCCTGATGTTCTAAAAGGAAGAGTTTATCTGAATAAGGCAAGGGAGAATTGAGGAAAGTTTTGGTGAGAGTTGTCTCAATAAGTCTTTGTATTAACCCTCGAGCACAGGGTTTGAGGCAACATCCAACAAGAATTAATACACTTATAACAATTGTCAGGGAGGTGGCTATGGAAGTTACTAGCTTTTTCCACCCACCGAACCACTTTTTCATGAGGCTTATAAAGAGGCCATCTATTCCGGAGTTTTTAGCCAATTCATCTCATAGAGAGGTAAGCCCCTGCAAAGCCTTTGTAACTGGCCCATCAGGGACTGTGTTGTTAGGGATGAAAGTGTAACACTGGGTTCCGATCATGACACAAACTCCACCTTTCTCTGCTACTATCATGTCTAATGCCATTCTATTTTCCCAGGCCATTTGACTGGTGGGCCCTAATTGTTCAGCTATTCCTTTAATGGCATCTCTGGTATAGTTAACAAATCGTTGCAGGTTATAGTAAATGTAATTTATCCAATCTACATTTTTATTAATACTTACCCACCAGAACAATGTAGATTGAAACCCTACAGCTCTTTGGTTTCAAGCATTAAATTCATCTGGCAGTCCTCGTGGAACCCTGATGGCATCTATATAAACTTGAGGGTCAAAGGACTCATGAGGGGTCTCTCTCAGTTTACAGCACTTTGCTTTTACTTTCTCTGGTTGATGAAATGCCAGGGTGAAAGGGATAGCCAATTGAATTAGAGCACAAATTCTGCTCCAGTTACTTGGCAGATTGTCCAGCAGGGTCCACCACAATATCACCATACATCCACTCGGGGATGGCTAAGGGCTAACTGATGGGTAAGCTCTTGAAAGGGCCTAAGCTCTCTGCATACCTTTTAACTCTCCGAGGAATGCTAAGTTTTCCCCCTGTCATGACAAACACGAGGTAAACTTGGCATTGGAAGGTGGAGGCTGGGTGGCCCTTGGGGCCTGACCCACAGGGTGTTGAACTTTTGGGAACAGCAGAGAAAGAGCTTGGCACAATGTGTCTTCCCAGGCTGTGGGATCTTGAAAAAGAGCTACCATACAGCTCCCGTCCAGTCAGGGAGACTGTCCAAGTGGAAAGGGGACGATCTGGGCCTCTGGTTTACCGTGCGCACAAGTGTAACTGTCGCTTAGGGTTTGGACGGAATATTTAATCCATTCAAGCCAGGCATTTATATCTTGGTATCCTGTCTTAATTGCTAGGGTTTGTTTTAGATCTTTTACTTCTATAATGAACACCTTGGTTTTATCTTTAGGTACAGGAATAACAGGTGTTTTGTTCAAAGCTGAAGCTATTGGGGATGGAGAAGGAGGAGGGCGGAAAACAAAGTGTATCTCAAAAATGCCTATGGGGTCTCTCTGTTAACATCGGCCCTATACCATAGAGGTGGCTGAGGGCGGGCCTAGGGTCCTAGAGGTAGGGATAGTAATGGAAATGAGGATGGGGTTGCTTTGGTGAGATTGGCAATCAGGGGAAGTAGTTCCTTTAGTAAAATGTAGGTAAGGTTTTAGGGAGGTACAGCCTTCTGAGGAAGCCTAGCCCTAGGACTGAGTAGTCCAGAGAATATTGTACCAGGAATAGTACGGTAGCCATTTATAAGGAATTTTACAAGGATTAGGTTGAGAGTGAGGTGAGCTCTAAGGGCAAAGATGTTTTTCTGAAGAGGCTAGTTGCCTTTGACTTTGTAGGTCTCCACAGGGTATGGCTAAGTAAGCATCAGACGCAATATAGCTTGGGAGGGAGGTTGACCTGGTTTACACTGATAGTAAGGTGGCTGACAGTGGAGTGAGGGAAGAAGAGACAATATAAGAGATATAAGACGATTAGTCTTTTCTTAGCTTTAGTTTGGTGGGACTTGATCCCAGAACAATGGCCTGTGACTCTAAAGATGGTGGTGCTTTCTTGACTTGGGTATGGTGAGTCCACCCTCTTTCTGCTGTTCAGACTGAGATCTCAGTAGTTAGAAGCACTAGGTAGGGACCTTCCTAAGCCAGTTCGAGTTTTTCTTCTCTCCAGCCCTTAATGAGAACGTGATCTCCAAGTTGATGCTGGTGTGCTGGGAACTCCAGGGGTGGTGCCTGTGCTAAAAGGCCTTTAGTTCTGAGGGATGAGAAAGTGCAAGATAGACCAAGTATATAGTTTTGAGAAACTGATCTTTCATTTCAAATGTAGGAATGTCAGCAGTGGAGTGTAAATAAGGCAACTTACATAGCATTTCATAAGAGGATAAGCTGACATTTTTCCGAGGGGCGGCCCTGAGCCTTAACAAGGCAATGGGGAGGAGTCTCTAAAACTAATTTGGTTAAGTGGCTCCTTAGAGTTTGGTTCATTCTATATACTCTTCCTGATGAAGGAGGGTACCAGGGAGTATGGTATTCCTATGTTATGTTTAGTACTTGGGCTAATTTCTTAATGATATATGCAGTGAAATGAGTCTTATTATCTGAATCAATATTTTCTATTTATCTAAACCTGGATATAATATTCTCAGTTAACGCTTTAACTATATTACTGGTGGTTGCACTTGAAAAGGGAATAGCCTCTACCGAGTGAGTAAGGTGATCTACTATCACTAGTAGGTACTTTAGGTGACATATTTAGGGGCATTTCTGTGTAATCAATTTGGACACTTTGGAATGGCCTTAATCCTGGGTCCCTTCCTCCAAGGGGTGACCTTCTTAGAGTTTGCTTATTCATTTTTTTCTTTTTTTGTTTGTTTGTTTGTTTGTTTTTTGAGATGGAGTCTTGCTGTGTCACCCAGGCTGGAGTGCAGTGGCACGATCTCGGCTCACCTCCCGGGTGCCCCAGCCTCCCAAGTAGCTGGGACTACAGGTGCCCCCCACCATGCCTGGCTAATTTTTTGTATTTTTTAATAGAGACGGGGTTTCACCGTGTTAGCCAGGATGGTCTTGATCTCCTGACCTCGTGATCTGCCCACCTCGGCCTCCCAAAGTGCTGGGATCACAGGTGTGAGCCACCGTGCCTGGCCTTGTTTTGTTTTGTTTACATATTAGGCAACTATCTCTAACTTGTTTTGCCAGAATATAAATTTTTATACATCCATAGACTCTGAGAACTGCATTACACATAGCTTGGGACTTAGGCTGCTGAGTGGGGAGATGGTGGAGGCACTGCTGGCCAGGTTTAGGCTGCTGCGAGGTTGGCTCTCGCTGCTGCGAGGTCGGCTCTCTTCCGTCAAGGGTCAGCTCTGGGGTCCCAGTGACAGGGGTCAAGAGGATGGTGTGGGTGCTGCAGCACTCAGGCAGCCCCTTGCCTCATTTGTCTCCTAGCTGCTGTCTCCAATAGTTCTCAATCTCTCTCCTCACCTGCTCACTCGGACTTTGCATCTCTTTGTCTCCTGTCTCTTCCTCTCTCTTCCTTCTACACTATCTCTCTCTCCAGTCTCACTTTCTGTGTCCCTCTCTGATCTCTTGTCTCTTCCAGTCTCTCTTTCATTCATTTTCTCCCTCTATCTCTCTCTCCGATCTTTCTGTTTCTGTCCAAATCCTTCATTTCCAGACTCACAGGGTTTCTTCCTTGAGTCTCTATCTCATTTGCACTCTCTCTCTCTCTGTCTGTTAAACCCTGTTTCCTCTCTCCCTCACACTCAGCCTCTTCCTCTTTCTCTCTGTAATTTCCCTTTTCACTTTCTCCCTTCTTCCCTCTCCCAGTTTCTCTTTTCTCTCTTCTTACATATACTTTTTGAGTTTCCCCTGTTTCCTTTTAACTTGTGAAATGTCTGGCACAACCAGATATTTTACTTGAAGACAAAACTAGTCTCTTTTACTCTCTTCTTCTTTTAACTTACTACCATTCATTTTTCTTCTTGCTTTTCAGACAACACTAAAACTTTTAACAAAATCTTCGAGGTGGTTTTCTTTCAGTAGTCTAGAATCCACTAAGTCATTTCATAGGTCTTTACCCTGAAATGCTACACTTTAAAGAAAATGGCAATTTTCTTAATTGGCTCAAAAAGAGTATGGCTTGGTTTTACTTGTTAAAGTTAATGTGTTTTTAAAATATATATACACACACACACACACATTTTTAATCAGAAAGAAAAATTATTTAAAGACCTGCCAATTTGAAAAAGAATTAAAGTAAAAAAGAAAAAGTAAATGCTAAAAACTACTTTACAATAAAAAAATTAATCAGCAGGTTAAATGAATGTAAAATAGGAATGTACAGTGAAAAACAAACTAATATAAAGCATTCCAGCTGATAAAATTAGAAACCTACTCAGGCTTATAGTTTGTTTTCTAAGGAAGTTATGATTCAATGTAAATTTTGAAATACTCTAAACATACATTCCATGTAGATTTTGAGTGCCAATGTTAAAATTTCAAATTTTGCCTGCAAGGCTTATCAAAGAAACACTGGTAGAATTCCAGTATTTGCAAAATTCTAAGTTTTGGTGAATATTGTAAATATTACAATTGGTATTAGAAAGCCATCATGAATAGAAATGAGAGAAAACTTATTTCATAAATATTTTGTTTGACTAAAAATATCAGGCTTGCATGTTCTAAATAATTCAAGAAAATATCGTTTAAAAAAGAAGTGCAATTTAACAGTAATCTGTACATCTTTAGCTGCTATTAAAAAAAAGACAACTTAAAACAATGAAAATGTTACAGCTGGTATAAAGTAACCTTATGATGCTTTCATTATAAGGAAACAAAAGTGTACACATTTATAGACAAACAGTCTCTCCACCAGTAAACACACAGAGCCTTTTCTACACTAAAGTTTCTTTCCTTTTGCCACCAGACTGGGCTTTGTCCCTTGCTCCCTGGATGACAGGCTGTGTCTGTTGTGTCTTTATGATCTTGCTGTCCTCTGCCATCTGCATGCCAGACCCACCTTTGTAAGCGTTTTCATCAACTTATATGTGAGTAACATTGGAAACTGTGGATGCCCTCCTTTGGGCTGGGAGTTTCCTAGCAGAGTGGAGGGTCCCTTCACACTCTTTGGACAGCTCTGGCAGGCCCTGCAGCTCTGGCAGACTGCCTCGGCCTAAGGGGTGGGAGGTTAGTGTCAGGAGTGTTAGGCGGCTTAGAGGAGTTGGCTTTTGGCTTACTTCCTGCAGTCTTCAGGGGGTAAAGGAGGACCAGCCCCTCCTGTCAACAGAGGGCATAGCCTACCTCCTCTTGGGAGACTGGACTTTTGCTATTGACAAATCGAACTACAAGCTGACAAATCCAAGCCTCATTTGACCTCAACTTTGGCCAGAAAACATAGGGTTTGAGGATTGGTTCTTGAGTCCAAATAAAACAACAATATTTTATTATTTGTTGTTTTTTTCTTATGTCTAGTCCTTTCATTATCTTTCCAATATTTTAACATAAGGCCTAGGGGGCTAACAGGTATCATTGTTATTATTTCTATCCTTTTCACTCCCTGTTTTACTTGGGACATTTCCCACGTTGGGTCCTGGTTAGGTTCAATCCCTTGCACTAGGAATTTCTTGCCTATCCCTCTCTGGAGGCTTACTGAGGCTCAATCCCTCATACTAGGAATTTTCTGCCTTTCACACACTTTCAACCTCCAAGATATCCTGACCACCAAGGAGTACTTCACTGCCCCCACAGCTTTTCTTGCCTTGGTATGTGCCAACCAAAGAATACTTCACAACCCCCGCGGTTTTTTTTACCTTGGTCCCAACCATGAAGGAAATACTTCGCCGGCTCCTGTGGTGTTTCCTGCTTTGGTCTGTGCACAGAGTTACCTGGTCGTCGCAGTATTTGTAGGCCTTTTCCTCCTGCATGGCTGAGAGTCCAGGTTTATTCTTCACACGGGGTAAGTCTCGAAACTTTACCCCTGAGGCCACCACGACGAGGCAATGGGACATGTCTCCTCATGAGTGAGGACTGAAGACCCCCTCCCTGGAGGAGAGTGGTTTCCCTGTATGGGCCACCAAATTGTTGGGAATAAGAGCTCAGAGTCACAAAGAAAATGAGCACTTAGATAGAGAACATCTCAGCAAGGCAAATTTACTTCTGCAGAAGGGTGCATCTCATGTATAGAGCAATGGTGAGGGCACACAGAACAAAGGAAAGCAGGGGTTTTATTATCTCTAATGCAGCTTCTGCTTCTGTGCCTTTCGCCTGTTGGCTAGGGTTCGACTGCACAGTCTAAACTAGTCCCCATTGGCTTCACATTTAAACTTTCTTAGATAAGGTAGGCACGCAAGGGAGATGAGAAGAGAGAGAAAGGGGATCATTTATGGAGATAATAGGAAGGTAACCTATTCCCTAATAAGGAAAGGAATGTGCACTGGGGTTGTAGCAAGTTCAGGCATGCCTAGGCATATTCAGACAAACTGGGGCACAGCAAAGGCAAAGGAATTATTTGGAATTATAGGATAGAGAACAAGGACACTGGATAAGCTGTTTCAAGAGGGAACCTAACTTTATCTAACGCCGATCCCTTTGAAATGTAAGCACAAGGAGGAGAGAACCTCTATCTCCCAGTCTCTGTGGAAGGGCAGGTGTCTTGCTTTGGTGGGCTACTTATTCCAAGTCGTAAACTATCTCCTGTTATAAAGGTACAAGAAAATTTACTTTTCCTTTGAGTAAAGCCAATTAGCAAACACAGATGGCCTACCAGCTCTTAAAAACTCTCCTGCTCCTTGTTTTACCCAAACTGAGCTCCAGCTTAGTTCTTTCTTTCCTGTTGCGATAGCATTGAATAGTCTTTCCTGCCTGCTTCACTTTGTCTGGTGCAATTTTTACTTTGATGCCAGCCACTGAAGTCAGCAAGACTTATTAATGATCACAAAAATGTTAATGAAATTGTAGCCTATTTGTAGCCTATATTTCTTTGGGATTCAGTAAAGCAGCACCGGTAGATTTTATAGTAACAATTTTAGGATAATTGAGTGTGCAAGCTATTTTGTACATGTTTTAGTAAGGTTCTACTAGAAAGCAAGATACCTTGAAACTGAAAACAAAAATAATGAAGTCTGAAATTGCTAAGAGAGATCTTTTCTGCCTGCAGGCTACAATTCAAGATTATTTGTGGTCCATTAATTTGGAGACCCTGAGAAGGAAAAGCAAACTTCTCCAACTAAAACTCAGATTAGTGTGAGGTAGGTTGATGAGAGATATACTAGGAAATAGTATTGGAACCTAAGACAAAGCTGACCCCTTAGGCCTTCCCAAGCTTTTAAAGTATTATTTGGTTCACAGAAGGAATAATCACTGTAGCTTCAGTGAGGCCTGAGGGCAAATGACTGCTTAGCTGTATCTCCCCACCCCAAAGCCTTATTTCCAAGGCAGACTCTATGAATTTGTTAGATACTAGAAATAGATATTAAAATGTTGTTCTACAGAAATTTTAAGTTAAATTTCCAATATTTTGAACTTCAAATGTCTTTGTATTTAAGGCCTCATCATCACGTCAAAACATTATCCAGTTTGTATACTCAAAGCAGTAGCCCTATTTTTAACCCACATAATTGTGGCTAGGTTGTACCATACAAATTATATGTTACAAAACCTCATCCATCCCCATTCTTCGGTAAAGGATATGAGTATTAAAATCTTAAGTGTTCTGCATATTTAATTATAAAATACCCAAGTTATTTATCCAGTTATGATCTATTATGGGCGGAAAGTATATAATCTGCCTGATGATTTGCTTGATAAATGTATTTGTCTTTTTAATGAGCTTCTTTGTTAAGGTGGTTAGAATGATTAATGTGCTAGAGCACATCATCAGTAACCTTGAAAACCAAAAGTCAATATTTGGGAAAAATCCTTACGCAGTGAAATACAGTGCTTAAAACTGCAGAAATCTCCATGGGGTTGCCAGCCAGTTGATTAGCAGACATGTTTGACATGTTGCTATTTAAACAGGATTAAGTGCATTGGGTAAGTGATGTGGGGGAAAAGACAGGCATGGGGAGGGGCTTTGAAAAGCAATTATAACACAAGAATTGATAAGCTCCATTATCTCCAAATGGATTTGATAGTTCAGATTACTAATTGCCCTGTCAGTATGCCTTGAAAGTATAGCAAAAGAGCCATAATTTGCTCAAAGAAAAAATACTTAAAAGGAAATATACTTTCCATAGCATATTCATAATTATCTTTCATTTTAATCAATTGCTTGACCCTAAGGATTGTATGTGACTTTTTTTTGTTTTGTTTTCTATGGATGAGAGATATTTATTCTAGGATATAATCATTTTTTATTTTGGGAAGTTACAGAAAATAAAATTCATAAAATGTAAAGCAATAAAGCAGAAGAAATTAATATTAAAAATGAAGATTAAACATTTCTTGTCAGTTGTTTTGCAGATTTCTTCTGAGCCTGCCATTACTATATGTAGCCAAATAAAATGTACCTGACACTACACAGATTCACTTTTGCCAACCTTTTTCTTTTTCTAGTTTTTCTGCTCTCTTATTTGCTATGTTTGTATATAAATTCTTCCATTCAGAACATATTCATATAAAGACAAAAGAGGACAGGACTGCAAAGATAAAATGTATTTGTATTTTTGTAAAACTGATTTTCTTTACATTGACAATTTTGCTAAGACCTTAGGTGATAGAAGGAGTCGTAATTTCATGAAAAAGGTATATAATCATAGATGGTTAGATAAATTGCTAAAGTCTTTTGAACTAATGCACACAGGAGCTACTGGATTATCTGTTTTGCACAGCTCTTTGAGTTAAATATGTCAAACTATTTGGCTTCATGTTTTCAGTAGTGGCAGCTTGAATAGAACTGAGTTGACATAATTTCTGCTTATATTCCATCATTTGAAGACAACATAAATTTAAGAGCATGGAGTCTTGGGCCAAACACTCTGTTTTTGAATTTTGTTTTTACCCCTAGCTGGTTGTGTAACCTAGGAATTGTGACATAGCATCTCTACGTCAGCTTCCAGAATTAGAATAGTACCTTGCCAATTTCAAAGCCAAAGACTACTAGAAAGTACACCTGTGATTAAAAACAAAGAGTTAAGTTTATTAAGTCTACTGTGGCAAAAGAGGCAGCCATGTCACCAGGTGAAACATTGAGGTACCTTGATTAAAGGGAATTAGAAAAGGCTTGTTATTACAGAATTTAATTTAGCAGAATGCTGAAGGATGATGGGGTCCCTTCTGGATTGGGTGCTACCAAAAAATTGGTGTATGGAATCTTGTCTGTAAGGGTCAAGAAAAGCAGATGAGGCTAGAGTCATCATGAAAGAAGTAGCAGTCACTTGTATAAATTGGAAACTGGAGATTTTGGTAATATTTAGTAGTTAAATAGAGTTTGTTTTTATCTTTGTTCAGTCATGACTATGAAATTGTCTTCATGGTTGCAGAGAGTTCTTATCAGATGCTGATATTGTATGAAGTCAACTGTGCTTATCAGGGGAATACCACGGCCTTGCTGGTAGTTACTGGGTCAGCTGTTAGCTGACAGCTGTCAGGGCTATTTCCTTTTTTCTTTATATTTCTTTCCTTTCTTTTCTTTTTTCTTTTTCCTGTGTTGGTAAATCTTTGGGCCAAGGGCTGATAAAGCTAGGCTGTAAGGGATTGTTGAGAATTTGCTAATCAAAAAGCTGTGCAGGTAATATTTTCTCGAATTGAACTAAAGTTAGTCTTTCCTGTTTCAGGATAAGTTATCAGCCTAATTTGATAATGGCTACACAGTAACTTTTAGGACTCTGGGAAGAATTCATCAGCTAACTGCCATACAGGCCTTTACCAGAAACAAAATGAGTATTAGTTTTCATAATAGAAGCCAGAGGCCTAGATGACCAAACTCTGACTACAAACCATATTCCACGGTTCAGATGGGTCTTTTTCAGAGTCAAGTTGTTGCTGCTGTTGTTTGAGACAAGGTCTCACTCTGTAGCCCAGGCTGGAGTGCAGTGGCGCAATCTCAGCTCACTGCAACTTTCGCCTCTGGGTTCAAGCAATTCTCCAGCCTCAGCCTCCCGAGTAGCTGGGACTATAGGCACGAACCACAAATGTCCGTCTATTTTTTGTATTTTTTGTAGAGATGGAGTTTTGCCATGTTGCCCAGGCTGGTCTTGAACTCCTGAGCTCAAAGCAATCTGCCCGCCTCTGCCTGCCAAAGTGCTGGGATTACAGATGTGAGCCACTGCACCCAGCCAAGTGTTTTTGTTTGTTTATTTTTGTTTTAACTGGCCTGTTCATGGACTGTTCCATATAGCGGCACCAAGAAGTTTTTGCTATATCAGGCTTTTTCATCCAGCCAAAAGAAAATCAAGGGCTAATGTAATGGTACCTGATAACACTTGAGAATTAGAAACTGGTTTGTTGGGTTTTCAGGGAAAAGTTGGTGTTTGTAGAATAAGTAGTATTGTAGGATACAGAATGTATCAGGAATATAAAAATCATTTATGGCAACAGGGGAAACAACCTTGTATACCTTAAGAAGAACAGGTTTTCTGAGTGAAGTTAAATAGAACTTACAAAGTAACAAGCTGAGTGTGACATAAAATGATAGTCCTGCTCTTGATAGGGGAATTAAGAAGAAATTACTTAGGCAGATAGTGAGGGTACAGAAGTCCTCGGTAAGGTTTTCCTTTACCTTTACTCAAACAAAAAGCAGTCCCAAATTATTTTCCTTTCTAACAAAGAGCAGCTTGTAAAATCGAGCTGCAGACGTAGATGCTGGTAGTTGTGCCAATCATGTTCAAGATGGCAGTTCCATCTTCCTTTCTCTTTGTCAGCCGTGTGTACAGTAAGGAGCAGACAAGATGGTCCCGGACAATGGGGAAAGTTCATTTACATAATAAGATTAGGGTAGGGCAACCAGCCTTCCCCAAGCACTATGTAAACGTCATACCTGATGGAACGAATCTGTGAGCCCTGTGTAAATCAGACACCACTTCCTGAAACCTGACTATAAAATCTGGCTCATCCTCCGCTGGCTGGCCTTTTCCTCTGGGAAGTCCTCTCTCTCTCACTAGAGAGAGAGCTATTTTCCTTTCTCTTCCTTTCTCTTCTTGCCTATTATACCTCTGCTTCTAAACCCCTCGTGTGTGTCTGTGTTCTAAATTTTCCTGGCATGAGACAACAATCCCTGGGTATTTACCCCAGACAGTGTAGCCACTTCACTATTAGTTTCCACTCTTATCAAACTGAGTTTTGATGAAAGGACTGTACTGATCTCCTTAGAAGCATTTTGTTGGCAAGGGATCAAAATCTACTTATAATGAAATTAAAAGTTGGATTAATAATGAAAGAAAAATGTAAGTACTTGAATGAACATGAAGAAGAAAATCAACCTTGTGAAGAATTCAAAGAACATTAGTTGAATTTTGAGCAGCAGGATCAGGTGAAGACTGACACATCAGCAATCATTAGGTTCAGATCAGTAGTTATGATAGGAAAAAAAAAAGACTAATAAAAGTTTTGTCTTTTTTTAAGTGGCAGTTAAGATACTATGGGGGTGGAAGTACAGGAGAGCATATTGAAAACCCTTTAATTGATTACCAGAGAGCATAGAAGTATAACAGACAGGATTAGTGTTATAGAAAAGAGAAAAAAACATAAACGTATTGGAAAATTCATATTAACTCAACTTCTTGGTTGGAAATTACCTACTTTGTGTTGTCATCTAAACTGATATTTTGAATCAGCTATCTATTGGAAAAGAAAAACCACACTGAACAAGATCAGCAAGCAGAAATTGATTTTATTCTGATACTGTTGCAGCAATAGGGGAGAAAGCACATACCAAGACTGGATACACAATTCTGTGGTGGTGATGGCATAAAGAGGTTTTAAGAGCTAGGATAGGGAGACTCTTAGGCCAGCCTTGGGTGTTACTAATTTGCTTTACTCAAACCGAAATTAAATTTTATTTTGTCTTCATGACAAGAGACGATTTGACAAGTTGGATCATGGGGCCTACCAAAGTTAGGCTCTTACCCTCCCACAGAGACTAGGGGGTCTATCTCCTTCAATAATTGCATTTGAAAGAAATTGCTTCTAAGTTCTTGAGAAAGACATTCCTGGATTGTAAAACTAGCAAGAGGCTTTAAAAAGATTTACATTTTAAAGGGACAGACAAGGGATTTTTAATGAAAGTTTTATAATGTGAATGACTAGGAAACTGAAGGTTGGGGGCTTAGTGTCAGGAAGAAAGCTATCTAATAAGTTTAGTAAAACTAAAGGGAAAGTTAAGGGAGTCTTGGTCATAACTCCCAGGCTACTTGGCTTCTGGAGGTTCTGAAGGCTACTCAGCTGGAAGTCTCCCAATAGTGTTCAAGCTCAATGAAGCAGAAAAGATGGCTATGTCTTTTTAATTGGAAAAAATAAATCCAAAGATCAATTTCTTGGAGTATTAGTGCTGTATAAATTATCATGAATTGTTAACAATACAAATAACATTTTTCTTAGCAATCATTATTAATAGTATGATAAAGTACTTTCCATAGAGGCTGAAGGATGGATATCTCTCTCTCTCTCTCTCTCTCTCTTTCTCTCTTTCCCCACACCTCAGGTTTTACAGGAGCTGTTTATGTGGCTATCTTTAAAAAAGCTCTATTTTTCTGGCTTAATTATTAGACTTTGTTTGTATAAGATAAAAGTTGTTTGTATCTATATTGCCTTGCTGTAGGATAGCATCTCTGATCAAACATGAGATTCTAACAGAGTATGGGGTAGTCTTTTCTTAGCTCATAAAGAGAAATCTCATAGCATCAAGGCTAATAGAAAGCAATGAAAGTTCTAGATAGCATTCTCTAACATAACATTTTATATTGATGAAAATATTCTTACTTATGCTAATTAATATTGTAGCTATTAGCCTCATGTAGCTATTGAGCACTTGAAGTACAGCAGGTGCAATTGTAGAACTGGATTTTTATTTTAAGTTTAATACAAATTGAAGTTTAAATAGCCACATATGGGATAGTGGGCACCATATTGACGAATGCAGTTTTAGACTTCTTATAGCTTTGCCAATTTTGGTTTTGGACATCCATTTAGTTTCTACTTTGGTTTTATAAGTCCATTTACTCTCTAATGTTGAAAAGGTGTTCAACATTTTTTAATAAAAGTTCCAGTAAAATACAATTTACCAGCAAAGAAAATTCTCAATCCATACTGAAAATAAAAGGAAAAATAAAAAGACCAAAGCATTCTACAGCATATTTAACATTTGTATAAACAACAGTTCTTTTTTGTTTTGCTACCTGGTAGGCTCAGTAGAAGCCATTTAACCCAGCCATTGGCATTGATTTAACTCCTGGGAGCTAATATTTAAAAAATAAACTTGAATCTGTGATAATAGTGTCTGCTGAACGATTCCCAGTTTGGGTTTTTCAATATGATCCATTAACAAACAAAACTGAATCAGGATTATTCCATGAAGTCTACAGAAGTTTTGAATAGGGTGTAGATAATTTTCTAAGAGGTTAACCAAAAGAGAGATTTTTGTTCCTTAAGTGGAGGAAGGAGATTGCTGGTTTGAGATTGTTACAGTGATAGTGATTTGGGGACGGGAAAGGAATCATGAGGATATTAACATAACTCCAGGGCCTTTAATTTATCCCATATATACTTTCTGATTGACAATAATGTTTAAAACTGGATACTTGGAAATAATTATTTTATAGACTGTTATTATACTAGGTTTTATTTTTAAATATGAGAATTTTTTAAAACCTGTAAAGTATTTTATTACCTTATAAATATATAGAAAAGAGTTCTCCCAATAGTTTTAAAGTCATTAAAATTTAGAGAATATTAAACCAGATTGCTTTCATTTTCCCTATCCTTTCTCTTACCCTTAAAAAAAGAAAAAAAATAAGGAGGCTGAGATGGGAGGATCCAGAAGGTTGAGGCTGCAGTGAGCCATGATTGCGCCACTTCAGCCTGGGTGACAGAGCAAGACTCTGTCTCAAATAATAATAATAATAATATTTTATTGGTCAACAGACCAGGAAGCAAAAAAAATAATTTAGGCATAAAAAGATGTCTTAACAATTTTACCATTCTGAATTTGTATCCAAATTCAGAATCTTTCAGAACAGAAACAATATGAACATAAGGCATTAGTAAATGATCACAAACAATATTTTGAAAACATACTATATCAAGAAATAATGATTAATAAGAGCTTTTTTATTGCCTGAGAAAATCAAGAAGTTAAAAGAACATTTATTGAAATAAATCTGCTATGTAGATAGAGTATAACAAATCTTTACAAAAAAATACATATTCTAATTTTGTGGGGAGCACAACTAATGAAACAATTTGCAAATAACAAACATATTAATATCCTATTATGTGCATATATATATAGATATGCTGTATGTATGAATATGTAAATCCCTTTTTTTCACTCTACCATTTTCTGAGACATTGTCTTTCACCACTCCAGGTGGAAAAAGTTCTTGCCTTTACCACAATTATATTTCAGAATATAAGAATAGGAAAGACAAAGTGAAAGACAAATAGCTTTCTTCATAAAGAAGAAACTTGAAAGTTGCATATATTAATTCTTTTTGCCTCTCATTGCCCAGAATTTAGTCAGCTAGCCAGTTTTTGATATAAGTACAGTTGGAAAAAATACCCCGCAGCCAGGTTTCATGTGCCTTTCTAAAAGCAGCAGGAAACTTGAGAACGGGAGATGATGATGATGATGATGGGATTCTACTGAAAGACAATTCTTTGTTGCATACTATTAAAGAAGCATTGCTAAATAGCTAGATAATGTCTATATATCTTTATACATAGTTGTACATACATTCTTTTTACCTCTTGGTGAGTGAAGTTTCCCTTTTAAGTGAATTTACTTTTTTTCCCCCTCATCTACCATGTCTTTACCTACTTCCCTTGCTTATAAAAAAAAGACTAAAATGTAGGTCCAGCCACAAAATGATTCATACCTCATAGCTTCTTTGCACACAGTAAATGCTCAGCCATATGCACAACTGAAGTAATTAAGGAAGTTGTGGCAAACATCCTGCTTTGCTGGGTAGCAGCTTGGCTCTCAGTGGTATCATAACATCTCCTGCTGGGCTAAATAGACTCTGAGAAAACAAATGTGTTGCTGGGCAGCGTGAGAATTCAAAGCCAGCTTGACTATTTAGTGTTCCAGTACCGAAGCCAGCAGTCTGTCTAAGTACCTCTTTGGGAAAGTAGAATTCTACCTTGGGAGAGAAGTTACATATTTGCAAGTGAATTTCCAAAAGTAAAAACTGTGAAAATATTGCCTTAGAATTTATATTACTTTTCACTGTTACTGACAAAGAATTTCTTCCAGGAGGGAATAATTTTACAAAAAATTATGATAGTTTTCTTGAGAAAACAAATCTCTCCTAAATATTTTTTCTGTTTTAGGGTTCTTAACTTCATCATACAAGCCATTTCTATGTGTTCATTCTAAACCTAGCCCAATGAGAGAGCTGGCAGTAAGGCCATTCATTGCTTCTTCTTCTAGTCATTTTTTTCTTTATAAGATATGCTATCAAAAAACCATTTAGTGATCAAGCTCTGTATGAATTCAAAATTACATAAATAGCAGGTAAAAATATACTTTAAATTATAAATTCCAGGCCAGGCATGGTGGCTCACGCCTGTAATCCCGGCACTTTGGGAGGCCGAGGCAGGCAGATGATGAGGTCAAGAGATTGAGACCATCCTGGCCAACATGGTGAAACCCCGTCTCTACTAAAAATACAAAAATTAGCTGGGCGTGGTTGTGCACGTCTGTAGTCCCAGCTACTCTGGAGGCTGAGGCAGAAGAATTGCTTGAACCTGGGAGGTGGAGGTTGCAATGAGCCGAGATCATGCCATTGATTCCAGCCTGGTGACAGAGCGAGTCTCCATCTCAAAACAAACAAACAAAATATAAATTCCATAAGGATAGAGGGTTTTTTTTCCTATCTTGTTTAATGCATATCCAAGAATATTGCCTGCTTCTTAGTAATCACCCAAATATTGTTTAATGAATCTCAGAGATTGTTCACACAAAATTCATCTCATAAGTGTGTGGATGCATTCTGTCTTAGGCTAAATCATGTTCGTTTCTTATGCAGTATACTTTTTAAGAAAGGTGGAAGTTCTAGGAATGAAGGTTTAGAAGTGGAATAAGGAAGGCTGGATGCAGCGGCTCATGCTTGTAATCTCAGCACTTTGGGAAGCTGAGGCGGGCAGATCACTTGAGGTCAGGAGTTCGAGACCATCCTGGCCAACATGGTGAAACCCCATCTCTACTAAAGATACAAAAATGTTAGCTGGGCATGGTGGTACATGTCTGTAATCCCAGCTATTCAGGAGTCTGTCAGCCAGGGCGACAGAGTGAAAATTCTCTAAAAAAAACAAAAAAAGAAAGTGGAATAAGAGGAGCGGGTAGAAAGGGATGGTATCGGGTGCATTCATGACAACCAGTGAATATACATAGGAAAGGGAACTGCTCCACAATGAACAATTAGAAACTTCCTTTGGCCTGTGAGATAAGTGAAAGCAATGTTGGCATTAATTATGATCACATCTATTTCTGTAAGATGAATAACATTCCCAAAGGACGAAAAAAAGGGCTGCGTGCAGTGGCTCATGCCTGTAATCTCAGCACTTTGGGATGCTGAGGAGGGAGGACTGCTTGAGTCCTGGAGGTCCAGACCAACCTTGGCTGCATAGGGAGACCCTGTCTTTACAAAAAATATTAAAAATTAGCTGGGCATGGTGGCACATGCCTGTAATCACAGCTACTTATGAATTAGATGGTAGCATCACTGGAGCGCAGGAGGTGGAGGCTGCAGTGAGGTGTGAGACCCTGTCTCAAATAAATAAATAAATAGCCCAGGACTTTTCAGGAGTTGTAAGAGTCTGGGTTTCTTCCATTTTTGGAGACAACTACTACTATATTAGAAAGGTCAAAAGCTATCAAGAGGATTTTTAAATGTGGTGTATTTAAAACACTTATATTGAACAAAATAACATACTTGGCAAATACACACATACCAACATACATGAAGTTTCTATACACATGCCTCATTTGAAGACAAAGACGAAGTTCACATCCCTGAGCCTGCTGTGAATGTGAGGCACAGGCCAAATAGTTCTTTGGCACCTTCTCAAATAGACCCTGCCCCTGGCAAACTGCTCACTCCAACTCTCCCTTCTGAAGTCTTCCCTGATACTCTGGGTAGACTTGGGTGCGCTTTCAAATCTGTTTTTTTTTTCTTTTAAAAATTTTTGCTGTAATAACATACAAATCATTTTAAGTTTTTGCTTCCATGTCTATTCCTCCTGATTAAAAGTCTGTGAACACAAAAACAATGAGCAACATAAAATATTCTACTCCCCTGTCCAAAGAATGAATGAATGAATGAATGAACGTAACTTGTCCCCAAGTTCTTTCTCCTTCTTCTGAATTTTCAGTTCTATTTAACTCTCCCAAACAAGGATGATGCCTATGGCTTAGTTTGTCAGAATAGACTTTACTATCTAACTGCCTGCCTTTATCTAAACACTCATTAATATTATCAGAATGACTTTAGTATCATTCTTCCAAGTTAAAATTTTAAGAAAATATCTTTGTCACATTCACTTGATTGTCCAGAATGGCCCTTTAGCAAAATTAAATGATCCAAGAAATAATTTCATTCAATATAGAGGAACGGATCAAAGTTTGAAATAGAAAATTTAAAACTGAAATGCAATTTTTATGAGTAGTATTTACTTACACATGATATGTATGCAGAAATTCAGGAAGTGATATGTTTCTCCCTGGGGCTCCACAATAATGATATGGAAGCTATGCTCCATTGTGTGGGAATGCTTTACTGTGACTTATTCTGAGCCTCTGTATATTCCCACACTTACAAACTGCATAATAAAAACACTAATTTTTGTTCTCATCAATCCATCCCTGACTTAACTATGGTTTGATTACTTAGGATATTTGTATTCTTCTGTCTCTTCTTTATTCTCTGAATTTTGTTACAGACATTCTCTTTTCCATTTATAATAAAATGAAAATATTACACAGTACAAAAGAAAATTTATGTGGGTTTTATATGAAACCTATTTTTCTCAATATACCAGAAAGCTAGTGTACACTAAGGTGGCATACTTTTTTTTGTGTGTGTATTCTTTATTGAAGCTGGGAATGGCTTTTCTTCATCTGTGAAAGGAACAGAAATCTGAAAAGGCTCAAGTTCAATTTAAAGCCCAGGATCTAAGCATTTTGAATGGGTATTAAATGGAACAAAAAAGCTTTTCCTCATTTCTCTTGAATTTGTTTTTATTTTTATTCCACTAAAAAGGTGTGATCGATCTCTTCTCTGTACCAAAATAATCACATATTGCTTCAGTCAGCAGGTGAAAAAGGGGGCAGTTTTCACAAAACGGCTTTATGACCAGTTCTACAAATACCTACAGTTTGTCTTCCTTGAGACTGTGCAGTGTCAGATGACCTGGCAAATGCCTGCCAAGGGCAATATCTGGATCGATGCTTATGTACCTACATTAACTACTTGCAGGGGTTAATCCCCACAATATTCACAAATTAAACTGAATTACACATTTTTTCCTTTACTATGCTCTTGACTTTATGAGCTAATGAGAAAAAGTTAGGTATAGGCAAATATGACTTTAGAATTCATTGTAACTCTTAGATAAATTGACTTTTCTAGTTACTATTAGACTAATATTTTGCTTGGACCTTTACATACTAATTGATCGGAGCATGGGGAGGAAGGGAAGAATTTTAAAGCATATTTTCTGGCAAGAGTATGACAATTTAATATTTAATTTTGCATTGAATCAATCTTAATCTTGTGCTGCAGGATGGATTCCCCAGGAAACCAGTCTCTGAGATGAAGATTGGTGAAAATGAGATTTACATTGGAGGGTGTTGGAATAAACACCTGTGGAAGGGAAGAAATAAATTCCACAGAAGGAGGAAATCAAGCTGTGGTGTAATCTCAATAAAGACTCAGTTGACCTTACATGGAGTTCTATTTGCATTGAGGAGAAGGAGCTGGGCCTGTTGATCATACTAATAGTTGTTATTGGACAAGGACGGACTAAAGGTGTAGCCTTGGGCACAGTAGCTCTCTAAAGTTAAGGCAGACCCTGAAGGATTGACAGCTGAGGGCTCCCAAAGCTAGGGGAACAAGTCCTTCATTTTTGAAAGAGGATCTGGGTAGCACAGTGTCCACCGCAGATGGGCATGCCATATGCCATGAATTAGTCATGTCAATTGTCTCCATTTAGATTCAAAAAGAAAAATGTTACAGGAAATTATGTTAGTAGTTTAAAGTTCATTAAGCAGCATAAGCAAAATTATTCTGGTCAACAGTATACCTATTATACTAGTTGCATTTTCTGTGGTATTTTGAATAAGAAATAATTTGTGTTATTTTTGCAATAAGCATGTTAGCAATTAAGGAAATAACGATGAATGAGATAATAACATAACTCTTTCTAACAGAAAGAGTTTACCCCAATCTAACAGAGTTTAGAGGAGACAGGATGGTAACATGAGTAAGTATTGTGTAATGATGGATGTTTATATGTAGGAGCAGAGAAAATGTTAGGACTTTAGAAGAGTTCAGAGTTCACTGTAAAATAAAGGCTTCACACCTAAAGGGCATTTGGACTGGGCTTTGATGGTTTGGGTGTGTCCCCACCCAAATCTCATCTTGAATTATAATTTTCATAGTCCCCACATGTTGTGAGAGGGACTCCATGGGAGGCAATTGAGTCATGGGGGTAGCTACCTCCATGCTGTTCTTATGATAGTGAGGGAGGTTTCATGAGATCTTACGGTTTTAGAAAGGGATTGTCCTCTCTTCTCTCTGCACTTCTCCTTCCTGACACCATGTGAAGAAGGATGTGTTTGCTTCCTCTTCTGCCATGATTGTAGGTTTCCTGAGGCCTCTCCAGCCATACTGAACTGTGAGTCAATTAAACCTCTTTCCTTTATAAATTACCCAGCCTCGGGTGTGTCTTTATTAGCACCATGAGAATGGACTAATACAAAAAGGGTTTGGTTATTAATAATAGATACTGCCTAGACGTGGCAAGGTATTATAATTTAAGTAAAATAAGCAAATACATGAGTTTAGAAAGAACTGGCTGTAGAAGATAAATCAGTATGGTCAGAGCAAAAGGTGTGTGATGGTGAGAAGATGATGATAGAGTGGGTCAAGTTAGGCTGAGGACAAAGAAAGCTAAGCTGTAGCTTTTAGGTGTAGAAATTTTAGGTTTTTCAGTTGTAATGAGTGAAAAGAAAAAAATAGTATCAAAACTGTCAACTGAGATTTCTATACTCTGTGAAAATATAATCCAAATATTAAGACAAAATAAAGATACATAAAAAACAAATAAAGACAATTCCTCACCAGAAGCCTTTCATTACAAGGAGTACCAAAGGAAATTCTATAGGCTAAGGGGAATTAATTCCAGAGAGCAGGATGGATCAACCAGAAAGAATAAAATGCATTAGCTACTACAGTGGTAAATATAAAGACCTTTTTTACTTATATTTCTTTAAGATTATTGGCAATAGAAAGCAAAAACAATATGTTGTGAGTTTTACTATATACATATATAAATAAAACAAATGACATCACAGATAATAGACAGGATAATGGAATTACTATTGTAAAGTTAGTACATCGTAAATGAAATGGTATAATGCTAATTCCAAATAGAATGTTTTCAGTTAAGAGTGCATTTTCAAATCCACAGCAGTGTTTCAAAAGATATTTTCAGATCCCGAGCAAGTGTTTCAAGAGTGGGGTATCTTGACTTGCAACATCAACATTACATGGGAACTTGCCAAAAATGCAAATTCCCAGAGTTTTTTAATACCTACAAAATTAGAAACTTTGGAAAGAAGTAGTGCCCAATCACTCATATTTTAATAAGTCATTCACTTTTTTCTGATGCATGCTAAGATTTGAGCATCAGTGTGAGTATGAGCCCAGGTATTGCCACAAACCGACAAGGGTGTTTTTTATTGATTTAAATATTCGGGAAGGCCATCTGGTAATGTATGTGTTCACGTCATATTACCAGTTTCCCTGATAAATTTTTATCCATAAATTTACTTGAAATTTAAATTTACAAAATGTGCATTAATAAATGCACAAAGATATTCATTGCACATGATTTACAATGTCAAATACATGGAAACTATTCTCAGCAGAAAGGAAAATGTTAGATCAAGTATAATACAGTCAAATTATTCTGCTATTAAAATGGATGTTAGGCCTATTTTTGTGGACAGGAAAAGCTGTCCAAAATATGTTATTCAATTAAAATACAGATTGCAAAACAGTATGTGTAGTGAAATTCTATTAATGCAAATATACATCTGTTTATAGCTTGGATAATTATATTTCTGGATTTTAAAATTATGGTTGTAAAAGATGAGTTTAAAACATGGTTAGAAGAAAAAAAGCAAAGAATTCAAAAGAGCCCAAAATGAAAGTTTTTAAACAAATCATCTAACCTTGAATTTTCCTTCCCTGAAGCTAATTATTTATATTATTTTATTTTATGTATATTTTTTGAGGTGGAGTCCCACTCTGTTGCCCAGACTGAAGTGCAGTGGCACAGTCTCAGTTCACTGCAATCTCCCTCCTGAGTTCACACAGTTCTCCTGCATCAGCCTCCCAAGTAGCTGGGATTATAGGCATGCACCACCATACCCATGAGTTGTTTTTTTTTTTTTTTTAGTAGAGACAGGGTTTTACTTTTTTGGCGAGGCTGATTTCGAAATCCTGATCTCAAATGATCCACCTGCTTCCGTCTCCCAAAGTGCTGGGATGACCGGTGTCAGCCACCAGACCCGGCCTTAAACAAATTATTTTAAATGCTTATCTTAGATCTATAGTCACTTGAAAATTCTAATATGCTTATATCTCTATGTCTTGATTAATCAAGTTTAGACAGTAAACATTCAATCTCTACTTCGAAAAAGAAAATATTAGTTCATTTGTGTTTTCCTTAAACTACATTCTTCCCTTCTCTACATTTATTCAATTTGTAATTGTTTCTTGGATCAATTATCTTAACATTTTTAATTATGCACTTCAGCTTCTGATTCTTGACCAGTCAATTTTAGGCAGCTAATTCCACAATATATAAAACAAAAAGTAGCAACTTAGATTTCCTTCTTTCTATTTTCTTCCTTTCATGTTCAACTTCTGCCAACTCTACCGTTATTTTTATATTGACAAGGTTTAGAACATGTACTTAGAGTTTTAGAACAGAAATTTTAATCAAACCTTTGTTGATTGTTCTATTTGCTGTGCAGAAGGTTTTTAAGTTGAAGGTCTTAGATTTATGTATTTAATTGAGTTTTATGTTCATAATTTATGTGAACATATGTTTAATTTTTTATCTTCATAGTTTGATTTAAAATTTGGAGATTAATCAATGAATAGCATTCAACATATTATGATTATAAAGTTCAATTTTCTTTTCTTTTCTTTTTGAAACAAAGTCTCACTCTCTTACCCAGGATGGGGTGCAGTGGCAAGATCATGGCTCACTGCAACCTCTGCCTCCCGGTTCAAGCGATTCTTCTGCCTCAGCCCCCCGAGTAGCTTGGACTACAGGTGTGCACCAGCACACCCTGCTAATTTTTGTGTGTGTTCTTTTCAGTAGAGGTGGGGTTTCGCCATGTTGGCCAGGCTGGTCTCAAACTCCTGGACTCATGTGATCTGCCCCCTTGACCTCCCAAAGTGCTGGGATTAGTCATGAGCCACCGTGCCCAGCCTAATGTTCAATTTTCCATCAAGTAATTTGATAGGACGGATCTGTAGGGAAGGAAATATCACCCTATCACCCTGTGACATCAACCTAGTGCTACTTCTTTATATTTATTTTTATATTTTCAGTTTTTGTGGGTACATAGTAGGTAGACCATATTTATGAAGTATTGGGATATATTGATACAGGTACATGAAGTGTAATAATTATATCATGGCAAATGTGGTATCTATCACCTCAAGCATTTATCATTCCTTTGTAACACAAAGATAAACCAATTATATTTTTACTTATCTTAAAATGTACAATAAGTTATTGTTGACTGTAGTTACCCTCTTATGCCATCAAATGCTATATCTTATTCATTCTCTGTGATTATGTTTTTGTACCCATTAACTGTCTCCATGCCCTCCCATCCCACACTACCTTTCCCAGCTTCTAGTAACCATCATTCTATACTTCATCTCTGTAAGGTCAGTTGTTTTAGCTTTTATCTCCCACTAGTAAGTGCCTGGATTATTTCTCTTAATGTAATGACCTGTGCCTGGCTTTCTATGCCTGGCTTATTTCACTTAATGTAATGACCTCCAGTTTTATCCATGTTTTTGCTAATTACAGGCTCTCATTCTTTTTTATGGCTGAATAGTACTCTACATACAATAGTTGTGTATATATACCACATTTTCTTTAACCATTCATTTATTAATGGGCACCTGAGTTACTTCCAAACGTTGTCTACTGTGACTAGTATAGCAATAAACAGGGGAGTGCAGATAGCTCTTTGATATACTGATTTCCATTCTTCTGAGTACATACCTAGCAGTGGAATTAGTGGATCATATGATAGTTCTATTTTTAAGTCTTTGAGGAACCTCCAAACTGTTCTCCACAGTAGTTGTACTAATTTACATTCCTTCCAGCAGTGTAGGAAGGCTCCCTTTTCTACATATCCTAACCAGCATTTGTTATGGCCTGTCTTTTTAGTAAAAGCCATTTTAACTGGGGTGAGATGATATCTCACTGTAGTTTTGATATGCATTTCTCTGATGATCAATGATGTTGACCTTTTCACATACTTGTTTGCCATTTGTATGTCTTCTTTTGAAAATGTCTAAGATCTTTTGCCCAGTTTTAATTGATTGTTAGATTTTTTTTTTCCTATTGGATTGTTAGATTCCTTTCCTAATGAGTGCCTCCTATGTTCTTGATGTTAATCCCTTGTCAGATGGATAGAAATAAATATTTTCTCCTATTCTGTGGATTGTCTCTTCACTTTGTTGTTTCCTTTGCTGTGTAGAAGCTTTTTAACTTGACGTGATTCCATTTATCCAATTTCCAATTTTGTTTTGGTTGACTGTGCTCATCAGGTATGACTCAACAAATCTTTGCCCAGTCCAATGTCCTGAAGAGTTTCTCCAAAATTTCCTACTAGTAGTTTCATAGTTTGAGATCTTACATTTATGTCTTTAATCCATTTTGATTTGATTTTTGTTTATGTGGCAACAGATAGTGGTCTAGTTTCATTCTTCTGCATATACATATTCAGTTTTCCAAGCACCATTTATTGAAGAGACTGTCTTTTCCCCAATGTATGCACTTAGCACCTTTGTAGAAAATGAGTTCACTGTAAATGTATGGATTTATTTCTGGGTTCTCTTTTCTATTACATTGATCTCTGTTTCTGTTTTTATGCCAGTGCCATGCTGTTTTGGTTACTATAACTCTCTTGTATAATTTGAAATCAGGTAATGTGATTTCTCCAGTTTTCCTTTTACTCAGGATAGCTTTGACTATTCTCAGTCTTTTGTGGTTCCACATACATTTTAGAATTGTTTTTTCTATTTCTGTGAAGAATGTCATTAATATTTTGACAGAGATTGCAATCTGTGGGTTGCTTTGGGTAGAATGAATATTGTAACAATATTAATTTGTTTGAATTCATGAACATGGAATCGTTTTCCATTTTTTGTGTCTTCTCTTCAGCTTATTTCATCAGTGTTTTATGGTTTTCATAGTAAAGCTCTTTCACTTCTCTAGTGAGGCTTATTCCTAGGCACTTTATTTGTAGCTATTTTCAATGGGATTACTTTCTTGATTTCTTTTTCAGATTGTTTGCTGTTGGCATAAAGAAATGTTAATGACCTTTGTATGTCGATTTTGTATCCTGCAACTTTATTGAATTTGTTGATTAGTTCTAATAGTTTTTTGGTGGAGTTTTTCAGTTTTTCCAAATATAAGATTATATCATCTGCAAACAAGGATACTTTCACTTCTTCTTTTCCAATTTGGGTGCTATTTCTTTCCCTTGTCTGATTGTCCTAGCTAGGACTTCCAGTACTGTGTTGATTAACAATGGTGAAAATGGTCATCCTTGTCATTTTCCACATCTTAGAAGAAAGGTGTTCAGTTTTTCCCATTTAGTATGATACTAGTTGTTGGTCTGTCACATATGGCTTTTATTTTGCTGAGATATTTTTCTTCTATAGTCAGCTTTTTGAGGTTTTTTATCATGAAGGGATGTTGAATTTTATCAAATGCTTTTTCAGCATCAATTAAAATGATCATTTGGTTTTTATTCTTTATTCTGTTGATATGATATATCACATTGATCAGTTAGCATATGTTGAACTATGGTTGCATCTGTTGGATAAATCCCACTTGGTCATGATAAATGATTTTGTAATGCATTGTTGAATTCAATTTGCTAATATTTTCTTGAAGATTTTTGCATCAATGTTCATCTGGGAAATTGGCCTATAGTTTTCTTTTTTTGATATAACTTTATCTGGTTTTGGTATTAGGGTAATACTAGCCTTGTAGAATGAGTTTGGAAGTATGTCCTTCTCTTCTATTTTTCGGAATCGTTTGAGTAGGATTAGGATTGGTAGTAGTTCTCTTTTAAACGCATGGTAAAGTTCAGGAGTGAAGCCATCAGATCCTAGGCTTTTCTTTGCTAAGAGTTTTTTTTTTTTTTTTTTTTTTTGGCTTCAATCTCTTTGCTTCTTGTTGGTCTGAATCCAAAATTCAGGTTTCGGATTTCCTCATGATTCAACCTTGGTAGGTTGTATGTATCTAGGAATTTATGCATTTCTTCTAGGTTTTTCAATTTATTAGCATATAGTTGCTCACAGTAGCCTCTAAGAATCCTTTGAATTTCTGCAGTATTGGTTATGTATGTATCTAGGAATTTATGCATTTCTTCTAGGTTTTTCAATTTATTAGCATATAGTTGCTCACAGTAGCCTCTAAGAATCCTTTGAATTTCTGCAGTATTGGTTATAATGTCTCCTTTTCCATCTCTAATTTCATTATTTGGGTCTTTTCTCATTTTTTGGTTAGTTTTGTTCAAAATTTGTTGATTTTATTTACTTTTCAAAAAACCAGTTTTTGGCCTGGCACAGTAGCTCATGCCTGTAATCCCAGAACTTTGGGAGGCCAAGGCGGATGGGTCACCTGAGGTTAGGAGTTCAAGACCAGCCTGCCCAATATGGCAAAGCCCTGTCTTTTCTAAAAATACAAAAATTAGCAGGGTGTGGTGGCGGATGCCTGTAATCCCAGCTACTTGGCAGGCTGAGGCAGGGAGAATTGCTTGAACCTGGGAAGCAGACATTGCAGTGAGCCAAGACTGTACCACTGCACTCCAGCCTGGGTGACAGAGCAAGACTCTATCTCAAAAAAATAAAATTTTTTTTCATCTCATTGATCTTTTGTGTTTTTGTTTCAATTTCATTTATTTCTGCTCTGATACATATTTCCTTTCTTCAACTAATTTTGGGTTTGGTTTGCTCTTGTTTTCCTAGTTTTTAAAGATGCATTGCATTGTTAGGTTGTTTATGTGAATTTTTTTTCTTTGATGTAGATGCTTATGACCATACACTTTCCTCTTAGTAATGCTTTGGTTGTGTATCATAGATTTTGTTATGTTGTGTTTCCATTTTCGTTTGTTTTAAGAAATGTTTAAATTTTCTTCTTAATTTCTTTTCTTCTTTTGTTTTATTTTTAGATGGAGTCTCGCTCTGCCGCCCAGGCTGGAGTGCAATGGAGCCATCTTGGCTCACTGCAACCTCCACCTCCTGGGTTCAAGAGATTCTCCTACCTCAGCCTCCTGAGTAGCTGGAATAACAGGCGCATGCCACCACGCCTGGCTAATTTTTCTATTTTTAGTAGAGAAGGGGTTTCACCATGTTGGTCAGGCTGGCATCAACTCCTGATCTCATGATCCGCCTGCTCAGCCTCCCAAAGTGCTGGGATTATAGGTGTGGGCCACTGCGCCTGGCCTTCTTAATTTCTTCATTGACCCACTGGTCATTCGGGAACATATTGTTTAATTTCCATGTGTTTGTAGTTTCCAAAATTCCTCTTGTTATTGATTTCTAGTTTTATTACATTGTTGTCAGAGAAGATACTTGATATAATTTCATTTAAAAATATTTAAGATTTATTTTGTGGCCTAACATATGGTCTATCCTTGAGAATAATCCATGTTCTGAGGAGGAGAATGTGTACTCTGCAGCCATTGTGTGAAATGTTCTATAAATCTCTCTTAGGTCCAGTTGGTCTATAGTACAGATTAAATATGATGTTTCTTTGTTGATTTTCTGTCTAGATAATTTGTCCAATGCTAAAAGTAGAGTGTTGAAATCTCCAGCTATGATTTTATTGAGGTTTATCTTTCTCTCTATGCCAATTCTAAGGGTAACTGGAAAAATCAAAGTTATGCCACATTTCTAAGTAATACATATTTTGACCATGATTTTTTTTAGAAGCTTTTAAAATTTTTCCTGGGGTTTCTGATTACCTTGCCTTTTCCCTAAGCAGCTACTTTTATTATATTTGTAACATGGACATTAAAAATTTAAGCTATTTATCATATGGAATCCATATTCTTCGAAAGGGCATCATTGTTAGAGGCCTATGCCTTTTTGCTAAAGCATGAAATATTTGCTCCAGGGGTTGATTGCATAGTTAGCTATTAATCTAGGATTCTTTTCCCTTTATTTACATCTCATACTTTCCTTTTTTGGGTTCTTTGTTTTTAATTATTATTCAAAATTTTTTTCTAGGAAAAGTTTATGAAAGGTAAGCTTTCTGAGATTATATAGATATAAAAATTGATTTTATCCTTATTTGATCGTTATGCTGACTGCTTATAAAATTGTAGGTTTATAATCATTTTTCCTAAGCATATGGAAACATACTTGTACTGTTTTCTAATATCTGGTATTGCCAATGAGAATTCAGATATCAATCTTACTTTTGTTCCTTTGTAGGGACAGTTTCAAAAAGTCACATCGTGTCTGGGATAGTCTTGTGTCATTCTTATTGTTCTGCAGTAATTTTAGAAGCAACACTTTAGCTATAAAATTATCCAGGATTGGATTATAAATTACATAGTCATTCCTTTTAGAAATTGTCCTTATATTTGAAGTCATTCCTTTTAGAAATTGTCCTTATATTCTGAAGGTTTATGAGGTCCATGTGGGCCAATTTTTGTTTATTGTATTTGGCACTCAAAAGTATCTATCATTTGAAGATTTATCTTTAACTATTGAAAATGCTATTCTATTTGTTTATTATTAAAGCAATAATATTATTGCTTTATTATTCTACTTCATGCTCTCTATTGTCTCTGTAATTCAAATTTATTGACTATTGGACCTCTTAAATTTATTAGGTTTGTTATCATCTCTTTTTCTATTCTATTCCTCTTTCATATCTTCTGACTTACTGCTTTTAGGCTGTATGTTCTAAAATTTTTAAAATTTTTATCTTTATTCTTTCAATTGCTTTTTATTTTCAAGAGTCATATTTTAATTTTAAAGACTTCCTTTCTATGTTACCTTTATTGTGATAGACTTCTAGGTTGTCATGTATTATATATGAATATCTAAAGGAATATTAGTTAAATTTTTTGGAAATTGTTCTTTTACTTTGGATTACTCTTTTATCTCAGCTTAGTCATGTTCTTTCTTTATTTGAATTCCTCCTTTTTTTCTAGTTTTCTCAAACATCTGTTGTACCTTGGATGTCAATTCTTACTTCAAAATAAAGACTAAAATGACTCGTATTAGCTGTTAGCTTCCATTTTCTGTGTTGCCACATAGATACGTTTTTTTCTTCGTATACCTGTCTTACCCCTTCACCTATAAGGAATTTATTATTAATAGAAGCTCTGCTTCACAGACAAGCACATCAACTAATAGCTTTGCTTTATGGTGTATGGCTACACAGCAGGCAGGCAAGCACAGTCTTCCCCAATTCTAGAATGTACTGGGTTCGCTCAGGAACATTGATAACTGAAAAGCCCACTGTCTCCCAAAGGTAATAAAATATATACATTGTTCTGGCTTCTGCCTGGGAATAAAGACTTGGCTGTGAGTCACTCAGCTTATACAGACAGCAAACACCGCTAGCCAACAAGACTCTTCCATAGACACTTAACTTGATTAATCAGCCTTTTCTAGTCAGCCAAGTACTTCTTCAATTCCTTTGTGAGAATGATGAGTGTTTTTACCCTTCAGGATCCTGAAAAGAAAACAAAGCCACTTCCATTTTGTCTTTCTTAGGAACCTTAGGAACATTTTCTGTACTTTTGTCTCCACACTTCTGATGATATACCAACACCCTCCCATCTTCTTTCCATTTTCCACAAATCCAGCTACAGCTTTGGTAAACCAGTAACATCCCAGTTCCTTTTTGTCTCTGTCGTGCATTTAAACACTTGTGCACTTTTCACTATTTCAACAGGATTTTAGGAGAGAAGAAAGGAAACATTCCATCTTTTTTTTTTTTTTGGATTGTCACGGTTTTTTTTTTTTTTTTTTTATACTTTAGGTTTTAGGGTACATGTGCACAATGTGCAGGTTTGTTACATATGTATCCATGTGCCATGTTGATTTCCTGCACCCATTAGCTCATCATTTAGCATTAGGTATATCTCCTAATGCTGTCCCCGCCCCCCCCACCCCCCACCCCACAACAGTACCCGGAATGTGATGTTCCCCTTCCTGTGTCCATGAGTTCTCATTGTTCAATTCTCACCTATGAGTGAGAACATGCGGTGTTTGGTTTTTTGTCCTTGCGATACTTTACTGAGAATGATGTTTTCCAGTTTCATCCATGTCCCTACAAAGGACACGAACTCATCATTTTTTATGGCTGCATAGTATTCCATGGTGTATATGTGCCACATTTTCTTAATCCAGTCTATTGTTGTTGGACATTTGGGTTGGTTCCAAGTCTTTGCTATTGTGAATAGTGCCGCAATAAACATACGTGTGCATGTGTCTTTATAGCAGCATGATTTATACTCCTTTGGGTATATACCCAGTAATGGGATGGCTGGGTCAAATCGTATTTCTAGTTCTAGATCCCTGAGGAATCGCCACACTGACTTCCACAATAGTTGAACTAGTTGACAGTCCCACCAACAGTGTAAAAGTGTTCCTATTTCTCCACATTCTCTCCAGCACCTGTTGTTTCCTGATTTTTTAATGATGGCCATTCTAACTGGTGTGAGCATTCCATCTTAAACTATTCCTTTTTTAATAAAGAATAATATTAATATTTTAGGGAAAAAGCTTTTATGAAAGAATAAAGATTTATGCCAAAAAATATATGAAACTCTTGTTAAATAAATTTAAGAGACTGCTCTACTGCAGGACTTTTTGGAGCATTTAATAGGGCATTTTTCAAGGACAATTTTTATATACAAGATTTGCTGGGGTAATTCAAAAGCTCTTTTAATATCATGCAGTGTTGATAAGACAAACAAAAAGCCAAAGCAATTGTATTAACAAACTGAGATGCAGCAAAGTTTTTAAAGAATAAAAAAAATTAAGCAATATAAAACTAAATAATACTAGTAAAGAAAATGAACTATGAGAATCTTGACATTTTACACTAAATTCCAATTCAAGTTTTATTAATACCTTTTCTAGTTCTACCAAAATATTATGATTTTATCAGTTAGTACTTGAGTAACTACATACAGTTAGGAAAATGTTTTATATCCAGTCCTTTTTGCTTTCTAAAAGAGGGCTAAATGACAATATAGATAACCTCAAGTGAATTGGGAGTTGTTTTAAATAATAATCCAAAGTTTTGGATTCTGTTTAAGCTCCCTGCACTTTTTTCAGATTCTGTGAAAGTAGTTTCCTTATGAGATTTCTGTTTAGATTGGAAATCCAATGGGAAAAACTGGTTGACAGTATTTCAACATTTCTAGTGCTGGCTTCACTTATTATCTGAAAGCACTGAGGGATCAACAATAAAAAGTAGTGAAAATGGAATTTTGATTTAACTTTTTTGAAGTTCTAAAAGGTTTTGACTCAAGGCAAAATTTGGAGAAATGGTGGAAACCTACTTTAGCATATGTATTTATCTCCTATTGATCCACTAAAAACAAAGTCACAACAAATCAATAAAGTTGCCTAAGTATTATTTCTAAATTATAGTTAACATTTTAAATAGAATGCTTAAAATGAAATTTAAGTCTGATAATAGAATCTTAAAACATATATGACAAATCTTTTAAATATATTATATTTGATGTGTATTTGTTTAAAATCATATCACTACTGTATTTAATTTATTCTGATCTCCAAATGACAAACTTCTCTGTACATAAAGTTACTGGCAGCATCATTATTTTTTATGTTGTAAGTTTCTCTATGTCACAATATTACTAGACAAATAACACTACTTTTTAACAGCATATTAAAATATTTGGAGGAAGATGCTATTTTAAGTACTTTCATCACTTACCCCCACACAATATACACAAAAATACTCTAAAGAAAATTTTTAAATCATCTTCTATCTTAGATATGGAAGTTTACAAGACTGACCTAGAAGAATTAAGAAACAAGATAAACAGTGACATCATGAACAACCACCACCACCAAAATGAAAGCATACCAGTCAGTATAACTTTGTTCAAAGCTGATCAACATCAAGCCCAAATATAAGTATTGCATATATATATAACCCTAGCCCAGCTAGCCTTTAAACCATTGAATGGTGTTGCTTCTGTTGCTATTGTTGCTAATAGTTGATTTCTCTTTTTTTCACATTTCCTGGTTTATTATAAGGGATATTATAAGGGATACATATGAAAAGATGCATAGGGTGAGGTACGGGGAAAGGGGCGTGAAGCTCTCTGAAGCCTGACCTCTTGGGTTTTTATGGAAGCTTTATGAGGTCAGCATTCCTTCCCCCAGGTTATAGGGTAGGACCCTTTCTGGGAAAGGTCTCATGACTCACAACCAGAAAGGTGGAGGAAGATTAAAGTCCTGCCTTGGAGCGGGTAAAACGAGGGCAGGAGAAGATCTGAGCATTCTGTTTTCTAAGGCCTAAAGCACCCAACATTGGAACAAAAGACTACAACAAGGGCTCTGGGAGTTATAAGCCAGTTCCTGGCATATGTGTTTTATATGTTATACATTATATATACATATATATTACGTTGTATATACATATAAATATATATTTGTGTGTGTGTGTGTGTGTGTGTGTGTGTATCAAATAACACCACAGGCCAACCTCTAGTTTTTGAACATGGATCCTTTCTATGAAAAGAATATACACAATCATTAATAATTAGTCCAGTCCATTACATTGTATGAATGTCTTCCAGGGCGAGGCCTCTCAGGTTTGTAGCTTTCTTTTGATCTCGTAAGGTTCCAAAAACTGCAAACACTCAACATTAGCCTGTGAAAGCAGCCAGAATGGAGGGCTGTACCCTGCAAAGCCACAGGGGCAGTGCTGCTCAAGGCCATATTCACAAAGATACAGCCCAAGAGGTGGGACCCCACCCAGAGTCCATGGAGTCAAAGGAGATGATTTTGGAGCTTTAAGGTTTAATGACTACCCTATTGGATTCTGGACTTGCATGGGGCCTACAGCCCCTTTGTTTTGGCCAATTTCTGCCATTTGAAAAGTGTGTATTTACCCAATGCCTGTAACCCCATTATATCTAGGAAGTAACTAGCTTGCTTTTGATTTTACAGGCTCATAGGCAGAAGGGACTTGCCTTGTCTCAGATGAGACTTTGGATTTGGACTTTTGGTTTAATGCTGGAATGAGTTAAGACTTTGGGGGACTGTTGGAATGGCATGATTGTGTTTTGAAATGTTAGAACATGAGTTTTGAGAGGGCCCAGGGGTGAAATTATATGGTTTGGCTGGGTCCCCACCCAAATCTCATCTTGAATTGTAGGTCCCATAATCCCCACATGGTGTGGGATAAACCCAGTGGTAATTGAATCATGGGGGCAGTTTCCCCTGTGCTATTCCAGTGATAATGAGTAAGTTTTTTACAAAATCTGATGGTTTTATAAGGGGATTCTTCCTTCACTTGGCTCTCATTCTTCTTCTCCTTAATCCCATGTGAAAGAGAATGTGTTTGCTTCCCCTTCTCCCATGACCGGAAGTTTTCTGTTGCCTCCCCAGCCATGTTGAACTGTGAGTCATTTAAACCTCTTTCCATTATAAATTAACCAGTCTCAAGTATGTCTTTCTTAGCAGCACGAGAACAGACTAATACAGTAGGCAACCATTTTTCTTGCATTTTCCTCATTTTTGCAAGCTTCTGCCCCTCTGATGGAAATAATTTCTAGAAGATTTAAACGGCCAGCCTCACACCCCGCCCCTCCCCACCCACTTCATTTTTCTCTTGTTTTCTTTTTGGAAGCCAGACATTAAACACTAGGGCATTCAAAAGCAACTACATACATAGGAAAAATTAAAAGTGACCATATATCCGTAGGGAGAGGGGCAAGCTCAAAAAAGACCTGAGAAGACCTCAAGTTTACACCTTTGGTCATTAGCACATAGACAACCAAAACAATTTAAAAACTTAAAACAATGAACAACAATAACAAGAAAAGAGCAAACCCTGGACAAAGGGGGAGACTGATTTTCAGAATTGCCACACTCATAGATTCCAATGTTTATTTTTCAACAAGGCATACAAAGAAACAGAAATGTATGACCTACTCAAAGGAAAAGAATAAATCAACAGAAACTCTCTGAAAAAAGGCCTGAGGGACAATTTACTAGACAATGACTTCAAAACTACTGTCTTAAAGATGCACAAAAAACTAAACAAAGATGAGGATAAAGTCAAGAATATGATGCATGAATAAAATGGAAATCTTGATATAGAGGTAGAAAACCATAAACAGAAACCAAAAAGAAATTACGAAACCGGAAAGTACAACAACTAAAATGAAAAATTCACCAGCAAAATTCAAAGGCAGATTTATGCAGGCAAAAAAGTGGATCAACAAACCTGAAGACAGATCAAGGAATTACTGAGTCTGAAGAATAGACAGAAAAACTTTGAAGAAAAGTAAACAGAGCCTAAGGAACCTAAATCACCAAGCAGACCACCATGCACATGAGAGAGTTCTCTAGAAAAGAGAGAGAGAAATAGGCAGAGAAAATATTTGAAGATACAATGGCTGAAAACGTCCCAAATTTTAGGAGATATGATATAAACATTCAAGAAGCTGAACTAACTCTAAAAAGAACTCAAAGAAATTCATATAGAGGCAGAGCATGATCAAACTTTTGAAATACAAAGAAAGAATCTTGAAAGCAAGAAAAGAGAAGTTATTTGTTACATGCAAAGAATCTGCAATAATAAGATTAGCAGAAGATTTATTATCAGAAGCTATGGAGGACAATAGGCATAGAACTGATATATTCAAAGTACTAAAAGAAAAAACTGTCAACAGAATCTGATATCCAGCAAAATGTTTTTTCAAATGCAAGAGGCAAATTAAGCTATACCTAGAAAATAAAACCTGAAATAGTTTGTTATCATTAAATCTGCCCTGCAAGAAATGCTTAAGGAAGTTTATAAGGGCAAAAGGACACTAGACAGTAATTTAAAGCTGTATGAAGAAATAAAGATCTCAATAAAGGTAAATACATAGAAAATTATAAAAACTAGTATTATTGTAACAACTGTTTGTAACTCTGCTTTTTGTTTCCTATAAAATTTAAGAGACTAATACATTTTAACTGGGTCAATAGCTTCATGACATTGGATTTGGGAATGATGTCTAAGACATAATACCAAAAGCACAGACAGAAGTAAAAAGAGACAAACTGGATTTCATGAAAATGAAAAAGCTATATATATTAAAAGACAATATAAACTGAGTAAAAGGCAGCCTAACCCACAGAATGGGAGGAAATATTTGCAAATCACATACAGATATACCGTGTTTTATTGTGCTTCATTTTGTTGAGTTTCACAAATATTGTATTTTTTTACAGAAATTTTGTGTCACCCTTGCATCATGCAAGTCTATTGGTGGCATTTTTCCAACAGTGTGTGCTCAGTTTATGTCTCTCTGTCATATTTTGAAAATTATCACAATATTTCAAACTCTTTAGTATTATTATATCTGTTATGGTGATCTGTGATCAGAGATCTTTGATGTTACTATTATAATTATTTTGGAGCATATGAGCGGTGCCCACACAACATGACAAACTTATTCACTAAATATTGTGTGTTCTAACTGCTCCAGTGAACAGCTGTTTTCCCATCTCTCTCCCTCTCACCTCTCCTCTTCCCTGAGACAAAACAACACCGGAATTAGGCTAATTAATAACCCTGGAATGGACTATAAGTTTTCAAGTGGAAGGAAAAGTCACATTTATCTCACTTAAAACGAGATAGAAATGATTATAATGAGGAAGACGTGTCAAAAGCTGAGATAGATTAAAAAAAAAAAAAAAAAAGGAGGGACTTGGGGGCCAAACAGCCAAGTTGTGAGTACAAAGGGAAAGTTATTCAAGAAAACTAAAAGTGCTACTCCAGTGAACACATGAATGATAACAAAGTGAAAAAACTTTATTGCTGATGAAGAGAAAGCTTGAGTGATCCAGGTAGAAGATCAAACCAGCAACAACATTCTCTTAAGTCAAAACCTAATCTAGAACAAGCCTTCTAATTTCTTTCAAATCTCTAAAGGCTGAGAGAGGTGAGAAAGCTGGAGAAGAAAAGTTGGTAGCTAGCAGATGTTGGCTCATGAGATTTCAAAAAAGAAGTAATTGTCATAATAAAGATGTAAAGTGAAGTAACAAGTGCTGATGTAGAAGCTGCAGCAAGTTATCTGATGATTTAGTTAAGAAAATTGATGAAGGTGACTACTCTAAACAACATATGTTTAATGTAGACAATTCAACCTTACATTGATACCAGCTAGGACGTTCATAGCCATAGAGGAGAAGTCAATGCCTGGCTTCAAAGATTCAAAGGAAAATCTATATCTGATGTTAGGGGCTAATGTAACTGATGACTTTTAGTTGAAGCCAATGCTTATTTGCCATTCTAAAATGCCTAGGGCCCTTAAGAATTATAGTAATTCTATTCTGCTTATGCTCTATATATGGAATAATAAACTCTTTATGACAGCAAATCTACTTGCTATTTACTCTGACTTACTGAATAGGTTAAGCCCACTATTGAGACCTCCCATTCAAGAAAAAAGATTTCTTTCAAAATATTACTACTTATTGACAACGCACTTAGTCACCCAAGGGCTCTGATGGAGATGTAAAAGCAGATTAATGTTGTTTGTATGTCTGCTAACACAACATCCCTTCTGCAGCCCATGGATCAAGGAGTAATTTTGACTTTCAAGTCTTATTATTTAAGAAATATATTTCAGAAGGCTATAGCTGACATACATATTGATTACTTGGATAGATCTGGGCAAAGTAAATTGAAAACCTTCTGGAAAAGGTTTACCATTCTAGATAACATTGAGAACATTTGTGATTCATGAGAAGGGGTCAAAATATCAATCTTAAGAGGAGTTTGGGAGAAGCTGAGTCTAACCCCCATGGATGACTTTGAAGGGTTCAAGTCACTGCAGATGTCGTGGAAATGGTAAGAGAAGAAGAATTAGAAGTGGAGCCTGAAGATGTGACTTAACTGTCACAATCTCATGATAAAACTGTAACAGATGAGTTGTTTCTTATGGATGAGCAAATAAAACAGTTTTTTTTTGGAATATAATTTAATTTTAGTGAACATGCTGTGAACATTGCTGAGATGGCAACAAAGGATTTGGAATATTAAATAAATTTTGTTGATAAAGCAGCAGCAGTGTTGAAGAGGACTGACTTCAATTTTGAAGCTTTGGGTAAAATGCTACCAAACAGCATGGCATGCTACAGAAAAAGTTTTTGTGAAAGAAAGAGCCAATGGATGCAGGAAACTTTATTGCCTTATTTTGCAAAACGTTTACAGCCACCCCAACCTTCAGCAACTACCACTGTGATTACTTAGCAGCCATCAACTTGGAAACATGACCCCCCACTGGCAAAAAAATTACGCCTTGCTGAAGGCTTAGATGATAGCACTTTCTAGCAATAAAGTATTTTTTGGCATATTTAAGGTATGTACTCTTTTTTGACATAATGCTATTGCACATTTATGGTATAGTGTACACATAACTTTTATGTACACTGGAAAACTAAAAATTTCATGTGATTTACTTTATTGCAATCTTTGCTTTATTTCAGTAACCTGGAATAATACCCACAATATCTCCCAGGTATGCCTATATCTGAAAAAGAATTAATATCCAGAATATACAAAGAACTCCCAAAGTTCATCAACAACAAAACAATTCAAAAATGGAGAAAAGATTTGAAGAGGCATTTCTCCAAAGATGATATACAAATATTCAATATGCACATTAAAAGATGTTCAACATCACTTATCATCAGAAAAGTCAAATAAAAACTATAGTGAGATACCATCTTTAGGTGCCAACCAAAATTTTTCCTTGCATCTCTGAAGTTTCACTGATAAATCAATTTAAAAAACACAGATTAATGGGAGAAAAAGCACACAGAACATTAATGTGTACACTGGGGACTTTAGCACGAGAACCCCAAAGATGCAGGGAAAATTGGCCTCTCTGAGCATGCATTCCTTCCTTCTGGGTGTGGGGCAGGGCCCTCTCTGGAATGGAAGTCTTATGACCTGCAGTCAAATAAGGTAGGTCAGATCATTTTTTTATAGCCAGATTTTACACAGAAAGGCAGAAGGAAAGTTGTTGGTTTTATGGTTGTGGTGGGGGAAAAGACTGTCTGGTTTCTGTGACCCATCTTGGGGAAGACAGGTCCTAGTTCCTATGGCTAGCCTTAGGTGAAAATAGGACTGAGAGACAGGAGAGTAAGAGAGGGCCAAAAGCCAAACTTTTGCTTCTGAAACCTTCATTTTGCAGTATTGTTTTCTGAGTCCTAACACGTCTCTCCTATTAGGATGCTACTATCCAGAAATACACCCAGAAAATAAATGCTGGAGAGAATGTTTAAAAGTTAGAAGCCTTGCACACTGTTTGGGGGAATGTTGAATGGCACAGCTACTGTGGAAAACAATATGGTAGTTTCTAAAAAAAATTAAAAGGAGAATTATCATGTTACTCAGTTTTTCCACTTTCTGGATATTTATCCAAAATAATCAACAGCAGGATCTTGAAGAGATATTTGTACACCCATGTTAATAGCAGCATTATTCATGAGAGCTATAAAATGTAAGCAACCTTAGTGTTAATTGATAAATAGATAAAACAGATGTGGTATATATATAAAATATTATTCAGTCTATCAAAGGAGGTCAATTATTACAAATGCTATAATGTGTATGAACCTTGAAGACATGTACTAAGTGAAGTAAGCCCATTGCAAAAAGACAAATACTGTATGATTAACATATTAAGTACTTAGAGTAGTCAAAATCATAGAGACAGAAAGTAGAATGGTGGTTGGTAGGGGCTTCAGGGAAGGGGCAATTGAGAGTTACTATTTAATCGGTATAGACATTCAGTTTTACAAGATTAAAAGTGTTATGGAGATGGATGGTGGTGATGTTTCCATGACAATATGCATGTATTTAATACCACTGAACTTTACACTTAAAAATGGTTAAGATGGCATATTTCATGTATGTATATGTTACCTTGACAGAAAAAAAAATTGAAAAAAAGTGTACTTCCAAGCTTCATCATAGACATGGAGAGTGATAAAAAATAATCTGTTTTTACCAAATAGTCTAGGTGATTTGGAGGCATTCAACTGAGTAATACTTTGCAGATTACCCTTTTGAAACTGCTGTTATAAGAATTTTGAAAAGAGACAACAGACCTTTCTCCCGAAAGGTGTGAGAAGGTGTATATAGGAATGATTGGAATAAAACTATTATAAGAAAGAATAAACTATGGCCAATAAAGATGAAGAAAATGGTGTTCCAAATGGTCTCATGATGTCAGTGGTAGAATGAGGTCAGAAAATCTATTTGTGCAAGAGAGTTGGATGGAATATGGGTTTTAGGTCAATGCATGTTTATGGCAGTCAAGAGGACATGTCTCATACTCCAGGCCCCGTTATGGAAGGTTTATGTGGTAGTACAACTATTTGAGAAAGTGACCCTATGGTAATTTAGAAGCCTTTTAGTCATAATGATAGATGTTGAATCAGTACAGAGAAGTTGTTAAAATTATGAATTCTGTATTACTTTGATTTGTTAGATTCAAAGCTTAGTTCTATCATTCATTGGCTGTAATTTTTTTTTTGGCAGGTGATTCACACTCTCTATGCTGTTGATTCCTTACTTATAAATGGGGTTATTAATAATATCCCTCTGTAGTGGGTTGAATGGTGGCCCCCAAAAGTGTATGTCCATGTTCAAATCTCTGAAACATGTGAATGTTCCACTATTTGGAAAAAGGGTAATTATATATGTAATTAAGTTATAGATCTTGAGATAAGGTCATTCCAGACTGCCCAGGCAGTTCGTAAATCCGATGACCAGTGTCCCTATAAGAGAAACATAGAATGAGAATTTAGGTAGAGACAGAGATGAGAAGGCACAGTGAAGACAAAGGCAGAGACTGGAGTAATAAAGCCAAAAGCCAAAGAACTACTGGGTCCACAAGAGGCAAGGAGGAATTATCCTCTAGGGCCTTTTGAGAAAGCATGGCCCTGCTGACACCCTGGTTTCAGACTTCTCGCTTTCAGAACTGTGAAAGAATAAGTTCTTGTTGTTTTAAGCTACCAATTTTGTGGTAATTTGTTATAGGAGCCATAGGTGGATGAATATACACCATTTCATATATGGCCAGGCATATAAGTGATAGATAAATATTTCCAATTATGTTTAGGACACTAGGACCATAGGTGAGCCCTATGAAAATAAAGGGGAAAGTCTTTTACTTAAGTCTATTCATACTGGAGTATTTCAGTCTGACTTTCAATTTTAAATGTTGGCTCTGTTTAACAAAATTTATATTGAATTTACAAAATGTCAAGCACTAGGCATAGTGCTGACAACATAAAGGTAAATGTAACAGTCCCTGTCCTCATAGACTTGTGCAGAGAAAAGACACAAGAACTTATACTTGTTTACTGAAAATGCTATAGGAATTTTAATAGCAGAGACAGATGCAAGGTAGTTTGTGGGAGGAGAGGAAGGATACCTGGCCAAACCTGAGTGGGAGAGAAAATCAAGAAGTGGGCTCCTAGAAGATACAAGGAGATTTTAGCTAAGCTAAAAATAATACTTTGTCCTTGAAAAATTAGATCACAGAAATGAGTGTCAAAGGGCTCTGTTGAAGTGTCTATAAATAAGATTTTTTTATAACATTGATTTTTTTTTTTGATCCACACATTGCTATCCTATTCTAAGGGTATATTTAAAGTGTTGACTCCATTCCAAAAAACCTAATTGCAATTTTGGCTTTAGCTATGTATTTTTGGCACTGTTTCTTCTTTTTAATCTTCATAGTCCAAATTCCTACAATACACAAAATATATGAATATTTATAAACTAGATTAATGGCTTTCTTGATAAGGATTATGAACACAGTTCCCATTATGGGCTTAGTCATTCATTCATTCAAAAATATTTATTGGGCTCTATTATGTGTCAGACATTACCTCAAAATATAATGACTTCTAATGCGCAAGATGTTTTCTCTTTCCTAGGTAAGATTATTAAATAAATATATAATACTCTACTTAATAATATGGGCTTTAAAATATCAAATAAATTTATGAAATTACTTATAAAATATTGTACATACAGAAATTTAAAATCTAGTGCCCTGGATTTCTTACTTTTTATGCAAGAGACTTGGGTTAGACAGAGAGTAGTAAGAAGAGCCTAGAAATGGGAAAGATAAAAATGTGTTATCACAAAATAATAAAGTTATTTTTAAGAGATGCAGAGACTGCAGCTGGATGTTTGATATTATAGGGAAGCAAGAGAGAAGTTCATTTCCAGAACACCCTTTTCATCCTGTGATTCTCTCTGAAATATTAAGTGAGGAATTGAATCAACTGAAGTGTTGAATTAGCTTGAAAAGATTCATGACCCTACAATGCTGAAAATAGGGCCTATATTTCTATTACTCAAGGTTCTCTAGGGAAACAGAACCCACAGGATAGGTACAGATATGTAGAAAGACATTTATTATGAGCCATTGGCTCATGCAATTATGGAGGCTGAGAAGTCCCATAATCTATTATATGTAAGCCAGTGGCCCAGGAAAGCTGGTGGTGTGGTTCCAGTCCAAGCCCGTAGGCCTTAGAACCAGGGGTGTAAATGGTATAAGTCCAACCCAAAGCCAGAGAACTACGAGTTCCAATGTCAGAGGGCAGGAGAAAAAAGGATGTCCCAACTCCAGAAGAGAGAACAAATTTCCCCCTTTTCTGCCGTTTTGTTCTGTTGGAGCCCACAGTGGATTAGATCAGCAGTCCTTAAACTTTTTGGCACCAGGGACTGGTTTTCATGGAACACAGTTTTTCCATGGATGGGGGATGGGAGGCATTGGGGATGGTTTGGGGTTGAAACTGTTTTACCTCAGATCATCAGGCATTAGAGTCTCATAGGAACGTGGAACCTAGATTTTGCATGTTCAGTTCACAGTGGGGTTGGTGCTCCTATGAGAATCTAATGATGCAGCTGATCTGACAGGAGGCAGAGCTCAGAAGGTAATGCTCGCTTACCTCCTGCTGTGTGGCCTGGTTCCTAACAGGCCAAAGACCGGTATCAGTCCAAGGCCAGGGGGTTGAGGACCTCTGGATTAAGTAACACCCACCTACATTGGTGATGGTGAACTTCTTTACTCAGCCTACTACTGATTCAAATGCTAATTTCTTCTGGACACGCCCTCATGACACACTCAGAAACAATGGCTATTAGAGCCATCAGAAACTGGCTATTAGGGCATCCTTTAGCCCAGTCAAGTTGACACAAAAATCAACAATTACAGTACTTAACAAGAGAAAGCACTTTCAGGAATAAGATAAAACAGTAGCTTCATGTATGTTTCCCATGGACACAGTAACTTTCTGCAAATGCATCAAAACATACTCATAGAAAGAAAATCAGCACCAATGACAAGCCAAAATCTCAGACGTAGATTAAGATTATGGTTAGACCAACCAATATTAGCTAACCGAATAAAATATACATGGGCCAATAAATGTCTGATTCTTACCGGAAAGCTTACATGATAATTAATTAGACGAGGATTAAATATTTAAAAATGAAGTATTAAACCATAAAAATGCTAGGAAATAACACAGATGAATTTTTAAAATATAATCTTCATTTGGGAAAAATTTCTAATTATGCTTAAAAAGCTAAAAATCATAAATGCACATAACTATATAATACATTTTAAATGTACTTGTTTTTTCAATGGCTAAATATATGAAAAATCATTCCAACTCAAAATATATGAAAATTCATTCCAACTCGTTATTAAGCATAAAAAAATTAAACTAAAAATGAGGTATCACTACATATCTACCAGAATAGCCCAAGTGAAAAAGCCTGATGATTCTTGTTGTAGATATAGATCCATTAGAACCCAGTGAGAGTTTAAATCTGTACAGTTACTTTGGAAAACTCTGATATTATCCTATATATTTGATTGAGCACATATCCTCAGACCTAACAATTCCATTTAAAGTATATACCCAACAGTGATGTGTGGAAGAGTTTAGCTTCAAACTGAATATAACTCAAAATTTCATTAATAGTATATGTATGAATTTTCTAATATTCAAATTACATATCACATAGAATAGATATAAATGCAGTACAGCAGTACCACTTCATGCATGGGTAAATTTTATAAACACAATACTGAACAAAAGAAGCCAGCCGCAAAAGACTGCATAATGTATAATTAATTTCTTTAAAGTTCAAAACAGAGGAAGAGGAAGGCGTTGTGTTTAGGAGAAGAATAAGAAGATGAGAGACTTCTGTGGTATGGGTCAAATTCTGTTTCATGATCTGGGTTTTGGTTATACAGATACATTAAGCTTTTTATTATTTTTCAAACTGCACACTTATTATGACTTGTGAATTCTTCTTTATATATGTTATACTTCCATTGAAATGTCTCAAAAAATTCCTAAAGTGACAGATATTATAGGGTACCATGTGTTTAGCCAAACAACTAAATTTATTGTCTCTCTAAAATTTCTATCTTGGAGCACTAAACCTCAATGAAATTATATTTGGAGACAGAGATTTTAAAGAGGAAATGAAAGTTAAATGAGGTTACAAGTGTGAAGCCCTAATTTAATCTGACTAGTGTCCTTATAAGAAAATGAGGACACACTAGAGATACTCACGCATAGAGGAAAGGCCACATGAAGACACAGTGAGAAGAAGGTGGCTCTCTGCAAGCCAAGGAGAAAGGCCTCAGGAGAATTTCACTTGCCAGCACCTTGATTTTGGACTTCCAGCTTTCAGAACTATGAGGAAATAGGTTTCTGTTGCTTAATCCACCCATTCTGTGTTATTTTGTTTTAGCAGTGCTAGCAGACTAATATAATGACCAAAGGAAAAAAGTATTAGTATGACATAATGAGCATGTATATTCCTATTACAGTATATATAATATGGTATATTTTTTACACACACACACACATATATATATATAAAATAAACTGAAATATACAACATAGTCTAAGGATATTATTTCCAAGAGAAGAAAATATATTTAAAATATTTTAGTAATAATATATATTTTGGCAATAATAAAATAAACACAATAAAAACAACTTGAAAAAAGCACTCGACTGTGTCATGCACTGTTCCAAGCTGTTAACGCACATCACTTGGCTGGATTACATAAGATTCCTATATAGTACATATTATTGTCATCCCTATTTTATGGGTTAAAAAAGCCAAGATTCAGAGGAATTAAAGAACTTGCCCAAGTCCCCATATCTATTGAATGGTGAGGCAGGGATTCATCCTTGGCAGCCCAATTCCAAAGTCCATGTTGTTGACCACTTGTGTTTTGCTGCATGTATAAGTATAAACAATGAAATGCCATTTTTCACCAGCTGTATAGATTGATCAAAAAATACAAAGCCTCAGTTATGCAGGAGGAATAAGTTTTAGTGATCTGTTGCACTGCATGGTGACCACAGTTTATAAATAATACATATGCTACAAATTGCTAAAAATAGGTTTTTAATGCTCTCATCACACACAGAAAATATGATGGTGAGGTGATGAATATTAGCTTAACTGAATATTTCTACATTTATATATAGATCAAGACATCACATTGTACTCCATAAATATACACAATTATTGTCAATTTAAAATAAATTGATTAATTTTAAAAACACGTAATGTTCAATGTAATGCATTTTTGGGCAAGAATATTAATTACTAGGAGATTTTTAAGGACAACATAACAATTTATATCAAGTCATTATTATTATTTTATTATTATTATTTCTTAAGACGAGTCTCACTCTGTTGCCCAGGCTGAAGTGCAGTGGCACAATCACAGCTCACTGCCATCTCGATTTCTTGGGCTCAAGCGATCCTCCCCAACTCAGCCTGCCAAATAGCTGGGACCACAGGTGCACACTACCATGCCTGGCTAATTTTTTTCTATGTTTTGTACAGATGGGGTCTCACTATGTTGCCTAGGCTGTACTTGAATTTCCAGGCTCAAGCAAGATCCTCCTGCGTCAGCCTCCCAAAGTGCTGGGATTATGGGTGTGAGCCACCATGCCTGGCCATTAAGTCCTTTTTAAGTCACACAGACAAAGATAATTACCACAGTGTTATTAATAACAAAAATGTGATATAAATATTCATCAGATGATAATTGGTAAATTAACTTATTATATATCCATTAAAAGAAATGCCTTGCATCTACTAAGCATGTGAGTGATTTCTATTTATTGACAAGAAAGCATATCCATGGCTTATTGTTCCATGTAGTATTTTGTTCATCATATTTTTTTCTACAGTAGGCATTGTATCTTTTTAATTCTTTTTTATGACATCACTAAAGAGATGGCTAAAAAGTACAAAAATTGGGTTTGCCTCAGAGGATAATGAATTCTCCATTCATTTAAGAAATACTTACTGAGGCTGGGCGCGGTGGCTCACGCTTGTAATCCCAGCACTTTGGGAGGCCGAGGCGGGTAGATCACGAGGTCAGGAGATGGAGACCATGGTGAAACCCTGTCTCTACTAAAAATACAAAAAAAAATAGCCGGGCATAGTGGCGGGCGCCTGTAGTCCCAGCTACTCGGAGAGGCTGAGGCAGGAGAATGGCGTGAACCCGGGAGGCGGAGCTTGCAGTGAGCCGAGATTGCACCACTGCACTCCAGCCTGGGTGACAGAGCAAGACTCCGTCTCAAAAAAAAAAAAAAAAAAAAAGAAATACTTACTGAATCCCACTACATTGCAAACCTTCTGGGTTTTGAGGCCACAACACAGAAAAAAAATCCCCTCATTGAAACTTTCATTACCAGAGATATTCAAATAGTATCTGAATGACAACTTGGAATAGGTAGTTCTTTATGTAGAATAATTTTATTTTTAGTAATTAACTGAAAAACATCTTTGAGATGCCTTCCCTCCCAGGGAGTTTCTGAATTTATATTTTAAGGAAAGACACAATTTCAAGCATTAAATGATCTTTTCCTGCTCTTTGAACTTCCTATGGCAATTTATTTGTCAAGAAAAGACATTGAGCTATGGTTTTACTACAGAGTTTCAGCTTTAAAATGTGTTTCTAAGATGATCCAAGCTTCATAATGAATTCAACCACTAAAATGATAGATATGTAACTGTGAGTATATAAATACATATGTGTATAGGATATTCATATTTTTCCAAATGAGCCACAAGGTGGAAATTGCTAGGTAATAAGAGAAATAAGTCCTGGAACTTGTTATAGATAATTTTGCAATCACTCATCTTCTAGAAGAGCTAAGTAAATCTTAGTTTAGAATTATAAATAATAGCATAGTTGGAATGTCAGGAAGTTAATCACTGTTCACAAGGTTCTTTGGCATTAATTTATCACTTTAACCTTAGTTCCTATTTCTTTTCTTTTTTTCCTTTTTAAAACTTTGATTTGTTAATTGAGGAATAAGTCTGACTTTCTCTTAATAGGTTAAACAATAATGGCGATAATCTTCTGAGTTCCTTAAAGTATTTTAATATTGCTTATAAGACATGCATTTCAATTAAAATATTGAAACCCTCAATATAGCAATCTTATAATGGTCATTATTCAGTGTTGCTTTGGCTAAGATACAAATATAAAGATGAATCTTTTTTCCTACCTCATTTTACTCATTCACTCATCTGTTCAAAAACATTTCATGAGTGCTTACACATGCCAAGTATTTCTCTGGGCATACAGACATAAACAAAGCAAATGGTTGCATCATGGAGCTTTTGTTCTAATGGGGGAAACACCTACTGAAAAAATAGAATTATTTTTGGTATCTTTGGAAATAAACTACATATAACTTCTGTTGCTTTATTAGCTAGTATGATGTGTGCACATTAAATTCATTATTTCACAATTTCTCACAAACTTTGAGATAGCTATTATGGGGATAAGGCAATATTCAGATGTTGGCTATGAGGGGTTAACTGATCCACAGTGTAAGGGCAAAACTGGTACTAAATCCTGGTTTGTCGCACACCAAATCTCATACGCCTTTCCACTATGCCTTTTGTTATAAAAATTAACTGAATAGGTTTACCGGAAATGTTCTTTTAAAACATGCTATTGTTTGACATGTGTGTAATAAAAAAGAAAAACTACCACTCTTTCTTTCTTCGTTTTTTTTAGATGGAGTCTCACTCTGTTGCCAGGCTGGAGTACAGTAGCACGATCTCGGCTCACTGCAACCTCCATCTCCCTGGTTCAAGAGATTCTTCTGTCTCAATCTTCCAAGTAGCTGGGATTACAGGCACGTGCCACCAAACCCAGCTAAGTTTTGTATTTTTAGTAGAGATGAGGTTTCACCATGTTGGCCAGGATGGTCTCCATCTCCTGACCTCATGATCCACCTGCCTCGGCCTCCCAGAGTGCTGGGATTACAGGCGTGGCACTCTTGTTTTTAATTATTAAAAACATATATTTATTTTAGAAAGACACAGAGGCTAAAATTTAAAATAAAACTTACATGCAATTCCATATCCCAGAGTTAGTTACTAACAATAGTTTGGTATACATCCTTCTAGCTAACATAGTTATATTAATGTATTATATAATTATTAGATGTTAATAAAATTTTATAACCTGATTTTTTTACTTACAAATACAGACTTTTCATTTTAATAAATACATGCTCATTCTATCATTTTTGGTAGCAGCATATTATTTCATTTCATTAGAGTCTGTTATTTTCCTGATAAAATACCAAAACATTTACCTAAAATCAATAGCTATTTACTTATTTAGGAAAACTATCCTTGAAGTAGAATTTATCAATTAGAGGATATGAATCTTTTTTATATTATTGAACAAATTGTGGCTCTGAAAGTCTGCACCTATTTACATACTTATCTGCAGAGTATAAAACTGCCTGCTATAGTTCAGTAATTATAGATTTTTTTCATTTTGATGTAACTGCAATGGTATCTAATTATTAAAATCTTGCATTTGTTTATTTCACTTAACAAATGGCAATTTTGGGCGTCCTTCACTCTAGGTACTGCTGGGTGCTGAGGATACACTGTCAAACAGGACCAGCTGCATCTCTAATCTCACAAAGTTTCAGTGCTAGTGGAAATAAAACAAGATATCACAGTTACTATTGCAATGAGATCAGGGTTCAGAGAGGGTAGTACAATGAGCTATGGGAATGCAGAACGAGGCCACCTAATTCAGTTATGGGTTGAGGGTATCAGGGAATGATTCTCATAGAAAGTGGAGATATAAAGGTTAAATAGAAGTCACTCACGCAAAGTCAATTTGGGAATGTTGGCTATAGGCTTTACCAGGAGGAGGGAAATGCCTGCATGAAATGCCTGGTAAATGAAGCACAGAAGTTGGTCTGATTGGGTCATAGAACTCTTCTCATAGCATATAGAGTCCTACATAATGTGTCACAGATCTCTTATCATAGCACATTTAGTGTTACATAAATGGATTATAGAGTTCCCACCATAACATATACAATGCTACATAAGGGGTCATGAGCTCTAACCATCGCATATAAAGTGCTACACTATGGACCTTCTGAGATTGAATTTTGCACTGCTCTCTTCCTTCCTCACTGCACTGGCCTTCTTGACCAGGCTGTGTGAGCTCCTGCATTAAGACCTTTGCCTTTGCTCCTCCCTGGACATGTGATCTTTTTCTCCTAGTTTTTCTCCATTCATGACTTTGTGCAAATTTTACTTTATCTTTAGTATTCCTAAATGACTCAATCTGCTGCTGTGCTCTATCCACACATCTGGATTTATTTCACATTGCATATTTATTTGCTTATTTATATTTGATTATCTCCCTCTTACCCAATCCAGAATTCATCTTATCAGAGATTCTGTCTTTGTTTTTATTTCTGTTTTCCCAGGGCAAATGGCAGTGCTGGGCACATAGCAGAACCCCATTACATTTTTGTCGAAGGAATCATTAGAGCACAAAGAGTAGGAGTAGGATTGCAGAATGGCTATAAACATAAAAATAATAGAGGAGGCCAGTAAAAAATTATTTAAATAAAAACAGGATAAAATTCTAGTTTGAACAGCAGTGAAGGGAAGGATGGTTATGGAGAAAAATAACTCATTGTAAGGAACTGGTTACAGAAAGATGTGGTGCGAATGTCAAAGCACAAAGTCATGAGTGAGGGCAGGATTTCTAACCCATTGATACAAACATTAAGAAACATTAAGAAATGATGTAATTATAAGGGAAAATTATTTAATATTTGAAATAATTTCAGACATACATTAGTTACACAGAACTTTCACATAAATTCTCCAAATGTTGACATTCACTATATTTGCTTTTTTCTCCTCTTTCTACACACACACACACACACACACACACACACCCCTCTTATTTTCTAAGTATTCAAGATTCAGTTGTTGTTTTTTTTTTTGAGACGGAGTCTCGCTCTATCACCCAGGCTGGAGTGCAATGGCGCGATCTCAGCTCACTGCAAGCTGTGCCTCCTGGGTTCACGCCATTCTCTTGGCTCAGCCTCCCGAGTAGCTGGGACTACAGGTGCCTGCCACCACCCCCGGCTAATTTTTCGTGTTTTTAGTAGAGACGGGGTTTCACCGTGTTAGCCAGAATGGTCTCGATCTCCTGACCTCATGATCCGCCCACCTCAGCCTCCCAAAGTGCTGGGATTACAGGCGTGAGCCACCGCACCAGGCCTGAGATTCAGTATTCTACATGATACCCATGACTTCAAATATTCCAATGTCAAGACCAAGAATACACTGTAATATAGCCATATTTGATGTATCAAATTTGTAAAGTAACATTGACACTATTTGATTATATAGTCCACAATCCTTATCCATATTTTCCAGTTGTCCCGACAATAACCGTTATCACCACCATCATAGCAAAACATAGTACAGGAACTAATACTTAATTATACATTGCATTTATTTTGCACATTAAGTCTTCTTTCATTTGGAATAGTTGCTTTCCTTTGCCTTTCATAATGTTGAATTTTTGGTAGATACCAAGCCAGCTAGTTTGTAGAGTGTCTGATGTTACTTCAGGATTAGATTGAGGTTTTAAATTTTGGGCAGAAATAAGAACTATAAAATAAAAAGATAAAAAAATATTAGTTTGAACATACTATTGGTGAAGTTAACAGTGGCAGTTTTATCTACTGTGAAGTTTCTATGTTTATCTTTATGTAATTAACAAGTATTTCAGAAGGTAAGTTATCAATGAAGTAAACAAAAAAGAAAAAGAGTGTAGGCAACTGTATTAGAGTCCTCCAGAGAAACAGAATCAATCTATCTATCTATCTATCTATCTATCTATCTATCTATCTATCTATCATCTATCTATCTAGCTATCTAGCTATCTACTCTATCTATCTTCTATCCATCCACAAATATATGTATATATAATTTTATAACAAGGAATTGACTCACACAATAATGGCACTGAGAAGTCCCAAGATCTGCACTTGTCAAGCTAGAGACCCAGGAGTGCTGAGTATGTGGCTTCAGTCTGAGTTCACAGGTCTGAGAACCAGGAGAACCAACAGTGTAAGTTCCAGTCCAAAGGCCAGATAAAATAAGTATTCCAACTCAACTTAGTCAGACAGGAGGAGTCTCCTCTTACCTGAGAGAAGGTCAGGTTTTTAATTCTAATTAGGCCTTCAATGGATTTTGTGAGGGCCACCACGTTAGGGAAGGCAATCTGCTTTATCAGTCTACCCATTAATCTCATACAGAAACACCCTCACAGACACACCCAGAGTAGTGATTGACCAAATCTGGGCACCCTGTGACCCAGTCAAGCTGAAACACAAAATTAATTAACCATTGCAGTAAATAGTGTTAGTTTATTACCTGAGTTTAAAAAGATGAAAGATCAAGACTATCTTTTGCTTTTATCAAAAAGATGTTGTGGATTGTGGCACTGTGAGTACAGAAGCTAGATTCCAAGGATTGAGGGGAGACCAAGAAAATGAAGACAGTAGGTGTTTACAAACCAATAAAGTTTTTGTTTTTGTTTGGTTTGTTTTTGAGACAGGATCTTGCTCTGTCACCCAGGCTGGAGTGTAGTGGCACAATCTTGGCTCACTGCAACCTCTGCCTCCCAGGCTCAAGCCATTCTCCTGCCTCAGCCTCCCGTGTAGTTAGGACTGAAGGTACATGCCACCACACCATACTAAGTTTTGTGTTTCTTTGCGAAGACAGTGTTTTTCTATGTTGCCCAGGCTGGTCTCCAACTCCTGAGCTGAAGTGATCTGCCTGCCTCAGCCTCCCAAAGTGCTGGGATTCCAGGCCTGAGCCACCATGCCCAGCTCCCAAGAAAGTCTGTAGTGAGAGATAGAAGAGAAACAAGCCATTGCCAGAGGAAAGGATGAGATGTAGGATCAAGAGAATATGAGGTTTGTTTATGTTTATCTATTGTTGTTTGTTTCCCCAATAGAAAAAGGTTTATATATGTTTAAATGCTGACAGCTGTGGCAAGTAAAAATGAAAAGAGGCTGAATATTTCAGATAAATAGTATAATAGATGTAATGAAGATTCTGACAAATGTAAAAGGGGATGTGATTCACATCAATGGGGGAGGAATTTGCTTTAAGCAGAAGAAGAGTAAACACACATTTTACATTACAAGGATGGAAAGAGTAAATGTAATACACAAGCAGATTCATTGGTGTACTTGGCTCTAGGAAACAGAAAATTTCTTTTCAGTGGCTCTGGCTTTGTGAACTGAGATTTAAGGTCATATTAAAAAAAAAAAAAATTCCCTGTGGCTGTCTAGGATCGCAAGTAGCAGAGCTAGAAACAAATAAAATGCCATACGTAAATAATTATGTACAAGAATATGTGTTTTTTTTAACTTTTTTTATTTTTAGGAGACACAGTCCCACTCTGTCACCCAGGCTGGAGTGCAGTGGCACCATCTCAGTCAATTGCAATCTCCACCTCCTGGGTTCAAGCGATTCTCCTGCCTCAATCTCATGAGTAGCTGGGACTACAGGCATGTGCCACCAAGCCTGGCTAATTTTTGTATTTTTTAATGGAGGCAGGGTTTTGCCATGTTGGCCAGGCTGGTCTCGAACTCCTGACCTCAGGTGATCCACCTGCCTTGGCCTCCCAAAGTGCTGAGATTACAGGTATAAGCCACCGCGCCTGGCAGATAATGTGCAAGAATGTTTAATCAACATCGTTATGATAACCGAAATTCTGGGATCATCGTCAATGCTCATATTTTAAAAAGTTTATAAGTGAACTATATCACATTTATCTCAAGAAATATAAAACTACTATAATTAAGTGTAAAGTTGATTTGGAGAGACTTCTATGATGCAGTGCTGAGAAAAGAAAGCTATACAGGCCAATATAATGTGATCTTCATTTTTTAACTGGCAAACAATGACAAAGAACTACATACTCACAGGCATTTTGTGTGTGTGTGTGTGTGTGTGCATGCTATATATACTATGACACTGGAGAAAAAGGATGTAGAGGAAATGAATACACATGAGATTGTTACCAGTGGTCACTTTGTCGATAGCAGTTAAAGGGGAAAAGCAGAGTCATGAGAGAATGGGAGATAAAGGGTAATTATAAAAACTAAAAAGTGCTTTAAGGGAAAAATATATGATAATGACCCATCTATGCAAAATTATTCACATTTATACATATGCTTATAAGAACATCACAAATGTTCAAACTGTGATTATTGCTGGGTGCAGTGGCTCATGCCTGTAATCCCCACTTTGGGAGGCCAAGGTGGATGGATCATGAGGTCAAGAGATGGAGACCATCCTGGCCAACATGATGAAACCCTGTCTCTACTAAAAATACAAAAATTAGTTGGGCATGGTGGCACACACCTGTAGTCCCAGCTACTTGGGAGGCAGAGATTGCAGTGAGCCGAAATCCCACCACTGCACTACAGCCTGGTGACAGAGCAAGACTTCGTCTAAAAAAAAAAAAAAAAAATTAGAAAAGAAAAATGGTGATTATTACTGGGTGCTGAGATATTTGTTAACTTTTTCTTTGTAACACATCCTCAATATTTTATTTTGTATTAGAAACATTTTTTTTATATAATGAGAAAAATAATGTATGAACCAATTTCATTGTGGAAATGCAAGTAAATTATTTTTTCCAGTATACAAAGGCCATTTATTGTTATTACATTTCCCAGACTCCTAGGACTTACAGTAGTATTTAGTTAATTGATGTGTTTTCCATTTTTTGAGACAATTATGCAGCCTGCAAAAATGACAATTTTATTTGCTATTTTCTTCTTTGTTTCTGTTTCTCTCCTGTAATAGAACACACAGCACCACTACTACGTAATCTGAGGACAGCAGTAATGCTTAGCTTGCCCAACCTTAATAATCATGCTTTAGGAGCACATATGTAAAATGCTTGGCTGTTTGAGGTAAATTTATTTACCATGGTAAGGAAGTAGTTATCATTCTTAGTGCAGGAAGAGTTGACCACAATTATTGTTGTATTTTACCCATTATCAGATTTTTTTTTGCTTTAGTCTACTAACAGATGAAATATACTAATAGGATTTCAAATATGAAATAATTGTAACATTTATAGGATAAAATACATTAATTTGAATAATATTTTTAATGTCCTGCTGAGTTGCTCTTATTTACAGTTGTTTTAGGGTTTATGTGTGAGATTGGTTCATTTTCAGCATAATAATAATATCAGTGCTTGTGATTTACTCTATACAAAGGAAAGCAAAGAGATCACATAATACTTTTCTGAATTGCCTGATCTCTTAACTAAAATGGATATACTGCTTCATCGTTTTGGTCATATGAATGCATGGCTCTGGAGCTGCTAGTAACCTTTGACATTGTTGATTTTTCCTTGACATTTCATTATGTGATACAGATTAACGCTACTGTTTTTATGTTCAAAAGACATCATTTGTTACAACAATAAAGTGAAAGTTATTTTCTGTAAAAAAAAAAAGTTTCTAAGTCCTTTAAGTGTTTCCAACTTCGCACAGAGTTTAAACGAATGAAAATTTCCTGAGATTCACATAATTGAAATGTATAACCCATAGGGTGAATAAATAAATCAATGGCCAAATAGCCCTAGTAAAGAGCAAACAGAGCTAGTGAGGCAAAAACACAAAGTTCAGAAAGAGCATACTTATGATTCCTTTCTCTGTTTACTCAAAAGATTTATTTTTGAAAGTTTACCATATGTAATTCTCAGATATCAGTATAAGCTAAAAGTGCAGGTATAACATTTCTAGGGTTCTCTATAGAAAAAAAAATATATGATTTAAAATAATTAGACCAGGCATGGTGACTCACACATACAATGCCAACACTTTGGGAGGCTGAGGTAAGAGGAGTGCTTGAGCCTGGGAGGTTGAGGCTGCAGTGAACTGTAATCTTGCCATTGTACTTCAGCCTGGGTGACAGGGCAAGACCCTGTCTCCAAAAAAAAATAAGTAAATAAATAAATAATAAAAATAAACAATGGCAACAACAACAAAAATTCAAAAAGCCAACCAAACAAAAAACCCAAAAACCTAAAATAATTTCTAAGAATATAATATTTACTAATATAGTATACAGAAAATTGCACCATAATCTTCATTAAGAATGTGAAATTCTATGCTTTTTTTTT